>NW_025920189.1:0-152637 GCF_902686445.1 Sciurus carolinensis | reverse complement strand
TCACTGCCATCTTTGGAGCAGAGTGCGCAAAGTGACTAGGGAAGTGGGTGGTGATAACATGGATGAGAAGAAGAGAATATGAGAAATTAAGTGTAAGGCAAAGATGTTAGAGACTGTTACTCATCTGTCTTTAAGTATTTGAGCATCTGTTATTGGGAAAGGAAGCAGAATTAGCCTGCTTTGCTTTGGAAAAAAGGAGGCAGATTTTGTCTGAATGAACATTTTCATCCTTTTATTATCCAGTATATCACAGAGCAGGAAGATCTCTGTCTTCTCAGTAGTCCAGGGTGGAGGGATAAAGGTTGTCTCTTGTGGCTCATTACTTGGACCTCACTCCAAAGATTCACTGTTTCTCGCTGAGAGCAAGAGTGTTATTGACTGGAAGGTCTCAAACTGAAATTTGAGAGCATTGTATTCTAACCAAATTAATGAAAAGAGATGGCACATCATGTTTTCCATCAATTCAAATCTTAAATTTCATTATGTTACAGATTTTTTTTTGATATTTAGTAAGCTAAGAATGGAGGGGTTAGATGGAGGGAAAATAGTTTGAGATTTAAATTGTAGTTGCTATATTATCAAGCATGACATTTGCTCCTTGATTGACAGGTATTTTTTTTCTTGTAACTAAAGTCCATCATTTTGTATGCAAAGTTAATATCTGATATTCTTTTAACCAGTGATGTGGTATTTAGTAAAACCAGGGTACAATTTTCACACGTGTGAAAGTAATCTAAATTCTCTACTGCAGTCAGCCTCAATGATGCATAAATGACCATTCTCTGAAGTAACTCCAGAAAGGGGATTCTGGATGTGTTCCTGCATAAAACATGCCTGAATGGTTTTAGATGTTTCATAATGTCAGTCCTTGAGAGAAACTGAGGCACAAATTGATTAAAAAGCAAAAAAATTATTTGTGTTGGTCTGAGTTGCAACTCACAAGACACAGATTCAAAATTGATTAAAAAGCAAAACCAAATTATTTGTGTTGGTCTGAATTGCAACTCAAAAGACACAGATTCAAGCATGGCTCTGGAGTCTTACACATTTCAAACAAGTTTTAAAAACAAAAACCAGAGTAGGGAGAGGAGTTACATCAATTTGTCAAGAGACTGGGTAACTTAAAAAAATGCAAAGCAGTTCTCAGAAAGGAGGTGGCAAAGGACAAGGAGAAAGAAAACTTTGGGACAAAAAGTGAGTTAGGGGTGAGATGACCCAGGTGAGTATCTACAGAACTGAAAAGTTCCACTGGAATAAAAACGATGACTCTCAGCATGTGATACAAGATGTAACAAGTTTTGGCCTGCTGGGGTTTCAGTGCTAGGGAAAGGATATACAGCTCCTACCAGATCTGTCCTATCCTCTCAGCCTGGTGTGCAGGGGCACCTCAATCTGCCATTGTTAGTTTGATTTTAATGTCTTCACAGTAATCAGCATGTATTTTCATATATTTGTCATTTCTGAAATGGATAACTAGCTTTGAAAACAGGGAGTAGTTTGTTTGCTCCCTTTCCTTATCAATTCATCTTTTATTATTTTGAGAAAGAAATTCCTCTATAAACAATCTCTCCATCCCACTAATTTCTAATAAGACCTCTTTATTTGCTATCTTAAGAAAAGTGGTGGGCTGGGGATATAGCTCAGTTGGTAGAGTGCTTGCCTTGCAAGCACAAGGTCTTGGGTTCAATCCCCAGCACCATAAAAAAAAAAGTGATCATAACTTGGTTACAGTCTCCAAGCAGATAATATTTTCTTTAGGAAATAATATAATTAGTAATTTTTATAAGAAAATCAGGCTTACCAATCCCAAAGAACCAAAGGCCTAATGTGTTCTCTGATATGTGGATGCTAATTCACAATGCAGGGGGGAGGGGGGTCGATAGGAAGAAGATACTTTGGATTAGACAGAGGTGAGTAAAGGGAGGGGAGGGACATGGGAATAGGAATGACTATAGAATGAATCAGATATTTATTACCCTATTAGCATATATAATTACATGACCAGTGTAACTCTACATCATGTACAAACAGAAGAATGAGAAGTTATACTCCATTTATGTATGATGTGTCAAAATGCATTCTACTGTCACGTATACCTAATTAGAACAAAAAAATTAAATTAAAAAATCAGGCCTAGAAATAGCATAAAACAGGCATATAGTTCTGTTATCTTATTTATTCATGTGATATCCTACATTTTATCTCTTCCCTTTCAAGTGCTGAAGAATGCACTAGGAAAGAGGGATTGATTATATGGTTACTCCTGGCAATTTAATATTAATGTTTGGTAACTTCTGTCAGTTCTCAACACAGGCCAAAAAAGGGAGTCACATACGATATTTCTTAGCATCTAGATGACATAAAATCAGTCTTTTCCTTTATGAATTAAGTTTTTGAAATGTGTCCCTTTAAGCATACATAAACAACAAAATCAAACCAGGAAGCTGCTGCCAATTTCCTTTTTGTCTTGGTTGGTTCTTAGTTACCTTTGATTTTGAAGGAGAGTGAAGTCCTTGGGTCCCTGAAACACCATCCCCACACATCAGAGGCAATGTTGGGAAACCAATACTCTGCCCTCACAATGTTGGAGAAGAAGACAAAAACAGTTAGTTTATTAGCCCCTAGAGAACATTCACCAGTGCCAGGCTCTATTCTTAGCACTTAATATAAATGATAGCTCATGACAACCAGCACATGAAACATTGTTATCTTCTCTACAACTAGGGAGTCTCAGCACCAGGCATTTCAGTTGCACAAGAGCCCACAAGGGTTAGCTAGCATCCAAGGCAGGAGTTCTGGCCCCAGGGCCTGTATCTTACCTAGCATGCCTTCCCACCTCTTGGCAAGGTGAGCAATGTTGTAGAATGTAATCTCCCAAACAATTCTTATAAAATTCTGTTTAATCCTCACAGTACTCTATGAGGTTGGAGTTCATTTTATCCCCATTTCACAAATACGGAAACTGAAGTTTAGAGAGGGTGAGATTTCTTTTGTTTTCCTCTATGACCTGTTGCAGCTTAGTGCTCCTTGCATCAACTCCAACCCAAGGCCAGGCTTTGAGAACATGACAGGATTCAAAGAAAAGCAATCAGGTTGATTAAATTAGAACTGAAACCAAGGGAAGGGAAAGATGTAACTGTTGAATAAAACAAATTTAATTAAAAGCAAAATACAACAAGTAGGTCTTGTTTAAAAATATGCCATGATCAATTATGCTAGAAAAATTGAGAGTGAAAGAATGAAGAAAAAACATGGAATACTGTCATTTGAATTTAGTGGGGTGCTATGCTAGGAACTGGATGATGTGATCCTAACACAGATAACAAATTCAGGCAAAGGCACCATCTGGACCAGAGTCACCTGCATCTGGACCGTCTGCACCTCGCTGTGTTAATTTCAGTGAGTTTTAACATCTGATAAGTCCAGGTCCTCGGAGCCCTATCTGATCTCTCACTATTTTTTCTTCATTATGGGTTCATTCTAGTTATTTTTCTGTATCAACCTTTGGACCTACTGCCTAGCACTAGAAAAAGACACTTTGGGCATTTTAATTGGAATTATTAAATTTATAAAAAACACTTAGGTGAATCAGGTGTGGTGGCACATGCCTGCTAGCCCAGCAACTTGGGAAGCTGAGGGAGGAGGATCATAAATTCAAAGCCAGTCTCAGCAACTTAGTGAGGTCCTATGCAATTGCATGAGACCCTGTATCAAAATAAAAAATAAAAAGGACTGGGGTATGGCTCAGTGGTTAAGCGACCCTGGGTTCAATCCCCAGTACCAAAAACAAACAATTCCCCCCCACACAAAAAAACAAACACCAGGAAGAATCAAAACTAAGGGAAATGGAGTTCTTTATAAAGTTGCATTTGTCCACACCTATATTTGTGTCTTTCCAGAACATCATAGATTGTCCTCATGTAGGTTTATACATTTCTTGTTAGGTTTCTTTTCTTGCTTATTATTGTGGTTATAAATGAAGTTCTTTTTTTATTTGTTCTAATTAGTCATACATGATAGTAGAATGCATTTTGTCATATCAACATACATGGAGTAGAAGTTCTCATTCTTCTGGTTGTACATGATGTAGACTCACACTGTCCATGTAATCATATATGTACATAGGGTAAGAATGTCTGATACATTCTACTATCCTTACCTCCATACCCTCCTACCTTCATTTCCTTCCCCTCTACTTAATCCAAAGTACCTCTATTCTTCCCTAACCCTGTCACCGCTTATTTTAAATTAGCATCTGCATATCAGAGAATACATTTGGTCTTTGGTTTTTGAGGTTTGGCTTATTTCACTCAGCAAGATATTCTCCAACTCCATCCAAAATTTCATTCTTCGTTAAGACTGAGTAATATTCCATTGTGTATATATACCACATTTTCTTTATGCAGTCATCTGTTGAAGGGATGTGGGTCAGTTCCATAGTTTAGCTATTGTGAATTGAGTTGCTATAAACATTGGTGTATGTCACTGTAGTATGCTGATTTTTTTGTGTGGGGGGCAGGTACCAGTGATTGAACTCAGTGGCACATGACCACTGAGGCACATTCCCAGCTCTATTTTGTATTTTTGTTAGAGACAGGGTCTCACTGAGTTACTTAGTGCCTCACCATTGCTGAGACTGGGTTTGAACTCTTGATCCTCCTGCCTAAGCCTCCTGAACCACTGGGATTAAAGGTGTGTGCCACCTATAATCATCAGTATGCTGATTTTAAGTCCTTTGGGTATAAACAAGGAGTGGGATAGCTAGGTCTAATGGTAGTTCCATTCCAAGTTTTCTGAGGAATATCTGTTGTGCCCAAAGGCTTGAGACCCCACAAGGACCACCAGAGACCACGATCAATGCAAGCAGCAAAGAGTCATTTATTAGCAAGTTCGAACCTGGTCCTCTGCATCCTTAACCAGTGACGCTAAAAGAGGCCCCAAGCCCTCGTTAGCAGGGTTTTTATAATGAAAGGCAAGCAGTTTTACAGTGTTCTTTTAATTGGTTAACATTTGAACAGCTAAGCATTAGTCCTCCTCTGGTTGGGTCCGGCAAATCTATTTGATTCTCATTGGGTCCTGCCAGAACTGAACGGTCCTAGTGGAAGAAGGGAGGAGGGAAGGGGTGAACTATGCAGGAGATGAGTCGGGGCTAAGCCCCGCTCCCGTCCTTGACGGATAAGGTCTCCAGGCAACTGCACATTCCTCGGATAAATATCTCTTAACAACCTTGGTGAGCACAGGGGCCCAGAAGTCCTGTTTGTCCTTGAGACAGTTAGCAGCACAGATACCACCCTGCTCTCAACATTCCCCCCTTTCCAAGAACATTTGGAGAGCCAATCTTGGGTCTCTATTGTTCTAATTCTTGCTGCTTAATGGGCTGATATTGGGCCTTTAGCACCATTAGCTGTACTGTATTTATTCTATCTTTAACAAAAGCAATTAACTTATTGATTATACAAGGTCCTATAGTTAAAGCTAGTAACAACAATATTAGGGGTCCCACTGTAGTGGACACCAGAGTAGTTAACCAAGGGGAAAAACTGAACCAGGATTTAAAACAGTTCTGACTAGCTTCCCATTCTTTCTTTCTGTTTGTTAGTCCTTCTCTGACTTTTGCCATGGATTCCCTCACTACTCCAGAATGATTAGCATAAAACCAACATTCTTCTCCCAGAGCTGCACATAGATCTCCTTGCTTACAGTCTTTAAAGGCAGGTAAATTTGGTAATTAATGAGCTTCGGAGATCCTTGACATTTCATTCTTCCAGGGGCAGTCTCCAAATTCCAAAGGCAGATGGCTTCATGGCTTCATTTCCTCAAATTGACCCAATTCCCTATTTCTACACTAACTACCTGTCCTTAATTCTGGCTTCATTCCCCCCTTTAGCTTTAGGAACTCCCAACTGCTGTAAGGAACAGAAAGTGGGCATCAATCTTTCTGGCTGCTTCAAAGCTAAAAGGGGGCAGTGAGGGGCAAGCAGTTTGGAGTTCCTTTTTTTTAAAAATTGGGTCAATCAAGGGGTCCAAGGTAGAAGTCTGGTTGGGGAAGAGGAGGTTGTAAACTCATCTGGGGGTGGGTGCTTCTATGATAGAAGAATAAAAAGACAAGGGTACTGAAATGAGATTAGTACAAAGTAAATGTTGCAGCATCTGAAACATGCCACTGAGTATCATGAAAATGACAGAAGTCAATCTCTCACCAGGAGGTGGAAGAACTGAGAAATTGTGCCCATAACTAGGCCTAGCAAAGGCTGGAGAGGACAAGGCCTTTATTTGGGGACTTTAACATTGTCCAGGTTATCAGGAATGTAAACACAATATTTAACTCTTAATGTCATTGAGGTCCCCAGAAAATATAGTTAAGCTACTTAATGTCATCTGATTTTTGTAAAATATCCCTTTATTGGTATAACCTGTGTTTAGTAGAGATCTCTATACTTCTGTTACTTAGGGATAGATAATCATATGAGCAAACATAGATAAAGCCTACCTGTGACTGTAGGCCTTAAACTGACTAAAATCTTCTGACTCTGGCAGTTTCCCTTGATAGTTATCAGGCACATTTGCCTAAGAATCTTTCTTTTGTAGCTTTCACTCTTAATTCTAGTGGGTTAACACAAGTGTACATCTTAAGTTACTTTTAACTATTATTTCTTTTAAATGCCCAAGAATGGTTATATTTTGGTTTTAACTGTTTTGCTGGGTGTCCAAGACCAAGCTGGTCAAATTGACCTGGTTCCTGTCTTGTTAAAGAGTCAGCTGAGTTTCCACAGGGTCCACTCATAGAGAACTTAAGAGCAGCTTCTTAGCTCCATTAGTGCCATTGGTTAGGCAGGGTCTTCTCGATGAGGTGGCTTTCCTTGAAAGCATTAGGGGTGTCTCCCTTTTTCCATGACCCTCCTCTGCAGCAGATGCACTGAGTGATTCTCATCCTCTAGTCTCAACAATCTCCTTGATCAAGAGGTTGTGTGACCCAGAGTTGCAGCGCTCCTTAGAGAAGTCATCTTATTCCCTGGGTTCAGGCTGACTTTGAGGGCAAGATACTGTGTTTTTCCTTGACCTCTGTATTTAATTCCAATTTCTAAGTTTGATCTTAATCATCCAGCAGGCCAGTCTCACCAGTCATACAGTAAGAGTACTGGGCTTTAACTTTAATGTCCATAACTTTACAGTCATTTACCCTTTTATTAAAGTACTACCACATACTATCTGTTTTGAAGGTGATGGCCTATTATCACAAGTTACCTAGGTTGTATGTTCTGGAAGCAGCTACTTCTGCAAAATAGTAACAGGCAACAGTTTTACAAAATGAAATTAGCAAGAGTAAAAGCATTTTTAGCTTGTATAATAGTTACCTTGAATTTTGGATGAGTTCTACATTATATACCCTGTTTGAGATCACAGTAATCTTTACAACAAACATCAAACTTTTGAGCACAACTTTAAATGAGTTAAAGTCTGGCTTACTTTGAAGTCATTCTAACATGTAGCAGGGTGAGGCAGAGCCTTATCTCAGGATAAGGCAGGGCTCTTCACAAGTCTTAAGTAAAATGTTCTAATCCTAAAACTAATTTTTGCCCCTTTTGCCATGACCAGCATGACCAAATTTTCAAGTTCAGTGAGGGTCAAAGGAGTATTAGAAAATGAAGGTTTATAAACACAGATTTTGAAGATTAAGCTGAGATCAGATGGAGCTCTGTTCTCTGATGGAAATGCAGATCTAAAGAGTTATGTTAGCAACATTTATACATGTCTTATTATTAGGTTAAAGACTATGTAAGCATTATTCTTTGTTTTCAGGAGAGTTACAGAGACTAGACCATCTACATAACTTTTTCCCACAACTGCAAAGTACAATGTTAGGAACTCCGTGTAGCTCTCAAAGAAATCCACTGTCCAAAGTTACTGTAAGGTGGGCAGGAACTAGAGAAGGGAACTGATGAACACTGGTTATCTAGCAAAACAATTTCTTTCTGCCCAAGAGCTGTGTGCCTGAGATCAATGTAAGAGCTGATAGAACTCCTGTACAGAGCCTCCCCAGGGAGGTTACTGCCACAGCAGTTAGGCATCTTGTGCTCCTACACAGGAACACTCCCAGGCACCAGGTATGCTACAGTCATGAAGTCAGGGACCCCAATCTCAGTCATTGTTGTCCCATTTTTGTTATAGTGCATTATACTCTTTCTTAAATGTCATTTTAAGAAGTTTACATATATTGATTTCTGAGTCCATATGAACATTAGTAAACACAGTCTAACATTATATCCAAAACAGGAATCAATCAAAGAAAGGCTGAGAGAACTTTTAACTTTTCTTTTGTGTAGCAAAATGCTTTCACCTTCTACAATATGAACCTTTCAACAAATCAGGCTGTCACTAACTTAGATATACATTTACATTTAAATTTTTATCTCAGTGAAATAAGTAACCAATTTTACATATACCTTACTGATAATATGTCCCATAATAGAAAATTAAATGATAGAAATAAATCCCCAATAAAATGTACTCTTTAAGTTTAATATTACCAGTACAGACAAGTTTATTCTGGAGAATAGCAGCTTGACAAATTTCCTGCTTTAAAAACTTGTATACCTGGAAAATATGAATACATTTAATATACAAGGAGTGAGCATTTCACAATTACCTTGACACTTTAATCTTACTAAATTCAGTTTTTAAAGAAAAATTTAGACTCTGTAACATAGTACAATACTCTTAACAGTTGTTTAACCATAATTGTATAAACCCCAATTTTTAAGAGTAATTGTTTTAAAGAATAAAACTTAACAGACACAAAGTTAAGAGTAAATTAGTGTTTCTAAGAAATCCTTGTTATTTTACCATGTCATTTTACCATATAGATTAAACTTTGGCTTATATCAGAACATTAGTATTTCACCTGAGGAAAAACCTTAAATAGCTTTAGCTGTCTCACATACACACAACCAACTTAGTTACACACAGACTTGTTGAAACTTGCCCTTTACTTACACACAGACTTTCTTAGCACTTACTTAGACCCTCATGTATTCCATCACACAGGCACTTTTTTACCCAGAAACATTTTCTTTTTTTTTTTATTAAATATATTTCCAAACCAAGAACCTTTTATTTTCTCTTTTCTATCTGTTGACCCCTTTTTGTCCACATTCTGAAACAACTCTTATGAAATTTTTGAATTTAGACAAATTACTCTGATTTAACAAGATAAAATACTTTGTGGTTTATAGTACTCTAACTAAAACACAATGAAAGGGGAGATGGTAGCTCTAAATCCAAATCTAAGAGCTCCTTGGAGCTTTGCAGAACTGGAGGGGGAGCAGGGGGAAGTGGTAAGGGAGCAGATGGAACGCTCACCCTCCGAGTTGAGGTTTTATCTGTTAGAACATAACTCTTAATAACCTTGTTTTTAGTAATGACACAAAGCAATTTTAAACCCTTTTTAATTTACCAACTTATGAAAACACCAATAATGTTTAAATATGTTACCCCATGTAATTTAAGGAGTTAAAAGTACTTGATGTTATTTAACAATGAGCATTTTAACTTTGCAAATTAATCAGATGTCACCAACAAACACATTTGAGTAATCCCATACATGTTAACTCTAATTCACTTATTCTGTAAAAACCAAGATATTAGACAAGTGTCCTGATCAGTATTTACTGTCTTTTTCCTGTTGAAGAAAAGTCCTAGCAACAATTGATATTAGACATTGTTTAATATCAACATTCCATTAGTTTGACCACCTAGAGACTTTCGAGTTATTTCTAAAGACATTTTACTTTTATTAGTTTACCCAATTTAAATTGAACCCTTTTAAATCATGTGAATAAAAGTATTTGGATCCATTTTTAAATTTTAATTTTAGGAGTGCTCAGTTTTGATACAGACAAAACATGACATTAGCACGACATACAAATAATACAAAAGTAAAGGCCTTGTAACTTTATAGGTGAATCTCCATTGCAATGTAACAGATATTCAAAAACTCTAGTTGAATAAAAATAGAACTGATCAAAAAGAAAAAAAAATCATTAACCTAGTTATGCAGGATCAAAATTATGAGCTCAAAAATACAGCATTAGAGAAAAACAAAACAAAACAAAAATCCTAGAGAATGAGTTAGTTCTGTGTAGCAGCCCAGGAGTTTAAAACGGACACCTTTTTTTCCTTTTTTTCTTATCTTCAGGTTACCCCCCTTTCCTGCTGAGACTGCTGCAGCCTACATTCCAATGCAGGCTTCAGAAAGGCCAGGCAGCGGGGAGGGAGGATCACCCAGGGCTTTTTAACCCTTTTTTTTCCTGGTTGAGAAATCAGGTTAGGTTTGAATGCAGAAAATCACAAAACATTATTTCTTACTACTTTTGAGGAATGGAGCTGCTGAGCTCTCTGCCTAGGGGGATTGGAGTAAACAAATCTCTCAGGAACAAGGAGAAGGACTATAAAGTACCCTGCAATGAGTATCCCTAAGCCTAAGATTGAATTAACACAATGAAGAATTTAATAGAAGGCAAGAGTAAAGACCATATAGTACAATACACAAACAGACAGACACGTAGCATGCTAAATCAAAAATTGGCTAGCTGGTACTTTGTCAACAAAAACAAACAATTTCCGATTGTGTCAAAGAGTTGCCCAAACGCAACACAATGCCCAAATGGGACAAAGAGTTAACCAGATGTGACAAGTCGCCCGAATGCAGCACAGAAGCTGCCCAGATGCAGCACAAAAGCTGCCCAGATGTGAGAGTCACCCAAATGTGATAGAGTCGCCCAAATGCAGCGCAAAAGCTGCCCAGATGCAGCACAGAAGCTGCTCAGATGTGACAGTCACCAGATGCGACAAGTTCACCCGAATGCAGCACAGAAGCTTTCAGATGTGACAGAGTCACCAGATGCGACAAGGTTGCCCGACAGGTCGAGGGGACGTCTCCCGAGACCCTGCTGGGGTCCTATAGTGTGTCCGCCAGGACTAGGCCAGCCCAGAACCAGAACCTGCAGGCAATCCAGACCAGAAAACACACAGCAATGCCTTACTCACTGGCCGAAGGTGTCACTTATGACTCTATGATCAGGTGTCTGGGTGGGCTTGGTCATCCCAGACGAGCCCCCATATGTTGTGCCCAAAGGCTTGAGACCCCACAAGGACCACCAGAGACCACGATCAATGCAAGCAGCAAAGAGTCATTTATTAGCAAGTTCAAACCTGGTCCTCTGCATCCTTAACCAGTGACGCTAAAAGAGGCCCCAAGCCCTCATTAGCAGGGTTTTTATAATGAAAGGCAAGCAGTTTTACAGTGTTCTTTTAATTGGTTAACATTTGAACAGCTAAGCATTAGTCCTCCTCTGGTTGGGTCCAGCAAATCTATTTGATTCTCATTGGGTCCTGCCAGAACTGAACGGTCCTAGTGGAAGGAGGGAGGAGGGAAGGGGTGAACTATGCAGAAGATGAGTCGGGGCTAAGCCCGCTCCCGTCCTTGATGGATAAGGTCTCCAGACAACTGCACATTCCTCGGACAAATATCTCTTAACAACCTTGGTGAGCACAGGGGCCCAGCAGTCCTGTTCGTCCTTGAGACAGTTAGCAGCACAGATACCACCCTGCTCTCAACAAAACCTCATTAGAACCTTAAAAATGCAAATCGAGGCCAGGAAGTGTCTTGAAACTGAATCAGGTACCTACAATGTGCCAGGCAGTCTGTCCTCACACCACAGAGGACCAGAGTGGCCCTGGAACCAGGCTCCTCACACCATGCTGCCCTTCAGGCCCTGTGGGAGGCCAGCCCCACTAGAGGCAGAGCTCCTGCTTGGTGGCAAGGTCACTTCCCACTGGGAACAAGGTGTCTGACATGGAGGTAACCACAGTAGATCAAAGATGAAATGCCCACTTGGAGAATCGATCACGAACCTCAGTTCTGAAGATTATTAAGATATGAGACCACGTCCGATCACTCAGTCAGCGTGTAGGAAAAACAAACTGGGCCCATAAACTGGGAGGGGCTGTTTCTTCAGTTCTGGATGACTGAACAAACAGACTAGGCAGCCAGGCAGGCAAAGCATGCCAGCAGTGGCTATTCCATGGTAAGACCTGAGTAACTCACATTGTCCTTCCTTTTTTTACAACTTTTTTTTTTTTTTTTTACCATGGACAGAGAAAATTTCAATATTTAGGAAAACAATGTGATAGCTCTCAAGTAAGGTGAGGTCAGTCCTGGATGAGTGATCAACCCAGCTGGGCCTGCAGGGGGCTTCCTAGAAGCCCAAGATCTTTCCCACGGGCACTGGCCTCCCTCCTTCCCCTTCCATGCCCCTGCTCTGCTCCATCTCTGCTCTGGTCTGCAAAGTGTGGCAGATACCCATGCTGAGGTAAGCCTGCAGACCTGAGCCTCCTGGGCCTCCTCCGCCCCACAGTGCTGCCAGCTCCTGACCAGTCCTGCTTCCCTGGGGACAAATGGGCATGCCTCGCTGGTCCAACCTGAGAATTATTTTCCTTACATTTTTCATAGTATTTTTAAAAGGACTCAAATAACCCTTTGCCCACAGTGAGGCTCTTACACATGACAGACATTTCTTAACTTTGTCAGATCTGCTTTCCCAGGTCCTGCAAGCTCAACACTGGCCCTGGATGGAGGTCTCACCTGTTTCCCTGGGGTTTCTAGAGCTTCCTGCCCACCCTGTCACCACCTGCCAACAGCAAAACCTTTCTATTCACACACTCCTATTTTTGTCACCCAATCTTTGTGTTTTCATAAAAGCTAAACTCTAATTCCTTCTCCTTTCTTCATCACAATAATGTTTGGGGGATGGGAGAGACATTTTTGCTCTAGAAAAGAAATCCAATCCCTAACTGGGTAGGAATGCCCTGTGGGGGCCGCGTCCGCATGGCACCTGAAGGTCTGTGCTGCTGATCAGAGTCCAGAGCTGTCTTTGTTTCTTAATTAAGAAGACAGATGCAAGCTCTTGATGTGGTCAGTACAAGAGCGCTTATGTAACCCTGCAGGTAGATATCAGGCATGCACCCTCTTCTCCCAGAACTCTGTCTGCTGACAGGAAGTAAAAATCAATTCTATGTATTGATCCAATGCTCAAAGACAGACTCTTTCCTTGGAATTTCATTAAAGCATCTCACTTGCTGTTTGGACATTTAGATGGAGGTATCTGGTGTAAAAACAACATATTCTCTTACTGCTCCCATGAAACTCAGCAGGGGGATGTTTCCAGGGGAAGGAGTGTGAGGAGGGTGGAGGTGAGTGCAGCAGAGGCAGAGAACTAACTCATGGGCTGGGGAGCTGCAACCCCACCAACAGGGGAGAAGACCCCACCAAATCGAGGGTCCTCAGCAGCTGGCTCTGAACTGCAGCGGTCTTGGCAACCACCAATCCCCTGCGCTGTTCAACTGCGCTCTGGTGCTCAGGGGCAGAGGCACGACCCAGGAAGACAGTGTGCCAGCAACCAAGATGGAAGGGTCTGAGAGCCTGGGACAGGATGGCCCTGACACCTAAGGGCTGGAACACAGCCGGATGACCTCAGAGGCAGCAGGGTCAGCTGACACAGGGCCTTCCAGTCCACTGGAGGCATGCTGGACCTCAGTCCTGGTGCAGCGGAAAGCTCTTGAGACGAGTTCACATCGTTCCATTTCCCTAAATCACTCTGTAAATCCTCAACAGGGCCCCAGAGCCCTGCACCTGTGCCCCCCCACACCTTCCTCATCCTCCTCACTCCTGCTATCTAGAAGATTCTCTCTGGACCACCCCTCCCCAGTCACCCCCATACTTTCCTCCTCTCCTCCCTTCAGTGTGGACATCAGCTCCTCAGAGCCCCTTCCTGGCCTCCTGGGCCCCGCCATGCCCACACTGCTCTCATGGCACTGCTGGAGAGGTCCATGTCCTCATCTCCCATCTGTGTTCCTACTAGGCTGAGAGTCTCCAGAGATGAGCTTATGTATGTTCTATTCAGGATCCTGAACTTGATCTAGGACTTGATGATATGTGATAAACAGATGCAAAGACTAGGTAATAGATAATCAATAAAACCAAAAGCTGGTTCTTTGAAAAGATCCTCTTAATTGAAAAAGCTTTCAGTAGACTGATTAAGAAAAAAAACAGGAAAAGAGCTAAATGAAGAAATGAAACTTTAGTCAACACAATAAAGTTTACAAAATAAATTTAATATATAACTTAGATGAAATGGACAAAATACCAAAAGGCACAAATACAATTGATCCAGTAAGAAATCAAAAACTGGGGATTTTTCAAGATGGCAGACTAGAGGGTGGATGCATTTCATGTTGCTCCAGGATGCAGGATTCAAAAGAGGAGATAGTGAGAGACTTGGGACAAACTCAAAGCCACCAGGTGAGTCTCTCCCATTGGAGAGGTGTCCTGGATGGGGCGGTAGTCCCGGAATGCAGGGAACTTTGTAAAGTAGAGTTGCCCGGTGAGACACCTCTCCCCCCGCTGGAGGGCTAAACACGGACAACTGGGAACATTGTAGAGGAGGCCGCTCAGCACAGTGCTTGGACTCGAAGCAACCACTGGGGCTCCAGGCGGCTGTCTGAGGTGGAGCTGTGTGGCAAGCTCTTTGGACTCAGAGCAATTGATTCTGAACACCAGGGGGCTGCCCAGAGGAAGAGGAGGAGGAGCGAAGAGGGTCACTTGGACTCGGAGGGACTACACCAGAGTTACAGGTGGTTACCAAAGGAGGAACTGCATAGTGAGCTGTTTAGACTCAGAGCAACCACTTCTGAACACCCGGGGGGGGTGCCCGGAGGAAGAGGAGGAGTGCGGTGGGTAGCTTGGTCTAGGAGTGACTGCATCAGAACTACAGGCGGTTGCCAGAGGAGGAGCGGCACGGCGAACTGTTTGGACTCAGAGAGACCACTTCTGAACACCAGGGGGCCTGCCCAGAGAAAGAGGAGGAGGAGCATGGCAGGTCTCTTGGTCTAGGAGTTACTGCATCAGAGCTCTGGGTGGCTACTCAGAGGAGGAGGCGAGTGGTGAGTTGTTTGGACTCAAAGCGACCGCTCGTGAACACCGGTGGCCTGCCTGGAGGAGGAGAACGGTGGGTCGCTTGGTGTCCGAGCTACCGCTCCTGAACACCCGAGGGGCTAACCTGAGGAGGATGAGGAACAGGGCGGGTCACTTGGACGTGGAGTGACTGCCTAGGGCTACGGGCAGTTGGCGGGAGGAGGAGATGCAAAGTGAGTTGCTTGGTCTCCTAGTGACTGCGTCGGAACACCGGGCGGCTGTCCAGAGGAAGAGGTGTGTGGCAGGTCTCTGGGACTCGGAGCTATTGTACGGGGCTCCAGGTGGTGGCTCAGAGGAGGGGCCGCATAGCCAGGCTATTAGGTGCAGAGCAGGGTCCCAGGAACTAGGCGGCTTCTTGCTGGAAGAGCTGCACAGAGACACGCTTAGGGGTGGAGTGAAGGTTCCAGGACTGTGGGCAGATCCTCTGAGGAGAGGCAGCCTAAGGAGACTCGTCTGGGAGGGGTGAGGCTCCCAGGCCCAGGAGGTAGGTCCAGGCCCCTGGGAACATTGGAGAGAAAGGCAGTCCAGCCCAGGCAGTAGTTGTAGATTGAGGGGAACCTCTAGGAGGGGAACTGACCAGCGAGGCCTCCCCACCGGGTGAGTATTCCCTGCCGGGTGAGTTTTTCCCACAAGGATGGTAAAACCAGAGACACAGGCACAAACAGGCCTTGCCTCAGCCTGCAGCCAAGTTCCCCTTTGGATGACCATTGGTCAAAAAGTGGAGGCACCTCTGCCCACTCTCAGGGAATATACCCAACCTGAGGGTCACCACCCATAGAGAGGCAGCTTCCTTGTGGAGCACCGCATACTCAACTTCCTACAAGACTTCAAGCTACTGAAGGATAAGAGGGGATATACTAGCAATCTTCAGGGACATTATAAGTCAATAGAGGAAATCTGCAATATCTTAATGATCAACTGATTCCTGAACAATATGAGAAAACAAGGGAAAAAATGCCCCAAACAAATCTAGATGTTACATCAATAAAATCCAATGACAGCATGGCAGAAGAAATGACAGAAAGGGAGTTCAGAATGTACATAATTAAAATGATCAGGGAAGCAAACAATGAGATGAAAGAGCAAATGCAGGCATTGAATGATGAGATGAAAGAGCAAATGCAGGCATTGAATGATCGCACCAATCAACAGTTAAAAGAGCAAATACAGGAAGCAAAAAATCATTTCAATAAAGAGTTAGAGATATTGAAAAAAAGTCAAGCAGAAATCCTAAAAAGGCAGGAAACAATAAACCAAATTAAGAATTCCATAGAAAGCATAACCAATAGGGTAGAACACCTGGAAAACAGAACCTCAGATATTGAAGACAAAATATTTAACCTTGAACACAAAGTTGAACAAACAGAGAAAATGGTAAGAAATCATGAACAGAATCTCCAAGAACTATGGGATATCATGAAAAGGCCAAATTTGAGAATTATTGAGATTGAAGAAGGCTTAGAGAAACAAACCAAAGGAATGAACAATATATTCAATGAAATACTATCAGAAAATTTCCCAAATCTGAAGAATGAAATAGAAAATCAAGTTCAAGAGGCTTATAGGACTCCAAATACACAAAATTAAAACAGACCCACACCAAGGCACATTATAATGAAAATACCTAACATACAAAATAAAGACAGAATTTTAAAGGCTGTGAGAGAAAAGAACCAAATTACATACATACAGGGGGAAACCAATATGGATATCAGCAGATTTATCAATCCTGACCCTAAAAGCTAGAAGGGCCTGGAACAACATTTTTCAAACTCTGAAAGAAAGTAGATGCCAACCCAGAATCTTATACCCAGCAAAACTTACCTTCAAATTTGATGATGAAATAAAATCATTCCATGATAAACAAAAGCTAAAAGAATTTACAAAAAGAAAGCCAGCATTAAAGAACATTCTCAGCAAAATATTCCATGAGGAAGAGATAAAAAATAAAGAAGCAAATCAGCAAAGGGAGGAATTATTCTAAAGGAACTGTCAAATAAAGGAGGAACCAAGTTGTGTCAAATAAATAAATAAATAAATAAAATTTTAAAAATGAACCAAATGACCGGGAATACAAATCATATCTCAATAATAACCCTGAATGTTAATGGCCTGAATTCATCATTCAAAAGAAATAGACTGGCAGAATGGATTAAAAAGAAAGATCCAACAATATGTTGCCTGCAAGAGACTCTCCTCATAGAAAGAGATACCCATACACTAAAGGTGAAAGGATGGGGAAAAACAAACCATGCACATGGACTCAGCAAAAAAACTGGAGAATCCATCCTCATTTCAGATAATGTGGACTTCAAGCCAAAGTTAGTCACAAGGGATAAAGAAGGACATTTCATACTGCTTAAGGGAAGCATAAATCAGCAAGATATAACAATCATAAACATCTATGCCCCAAACAGTGGCTCATCCATGTATGTCAAACAAATCCTTCTCAATTTTAGAAACCAAATAGACCATAACACAATAATACTAGGTGATTTTAACATGCCTCTCTCACCACTGGACAGATCCTCCAAACAAAAATTGAACAAAGAAACCATAGATCTCAATAACACAATCAATAATTTAGACTTAACAGACATTTATAGAATATATCATCCAACCAAGAGCGAATACATGTTCTTCTCAGCAGCACATGGATCGTTCTCTAAGATAGACCATATATTATGCCACAATGCTAATGTTAGCAAATACAAGAAGATAGAGATACTACCTTGTATCGTATCAGATCATAATGGATTGATGTTAGAAATAAATGAAAGAGTAAAAAACAGAAACTACTCCAACACCTGGAGATTGAACAATATGGTATTATATGATGAATGGATAACAGAAGATATTAGGAAGGAAATTAAAAAACTCTTAGAGGTAAATGAGAACAAAGAAATATCATATCAAAATCTCTGGGACACTATGAAAGCAGTACTTAGAGGAAAAATTATTTCATGGAGCACATTATAAAAAGAAGTAAAACTCAACAAATAAACAACCTAACACTACAGCTCAAAGCCCTAGAAAAAGAAGAACAGACCAACACCAAAAGTACTGGAAGACAGGAAATAGTTAAACTCAGAGTTGAAATCAACAAAATGAAACAAAAGAAACAATACAAAAAATTGACAAAATAAATAGTTGGTTAATTGAAAAAATAAACAAAATTGATAAACCTTTAGCCACAATAACAAAGAGAAGATGAGAGAACACCCAAACCACTAAAATTCGGAATGAAGAAGGAAATATCACAACAGACACGACTGAAATACAAAACATAATTAGAAGCTATTTTGAAAATCTATACTCCAACAAAATAGAAAATTTCGAAGACATCAACAGGTTTCTAGAGACATATGAATTGCCTAAACTGAACGAGGAGTACATACACAATTTAAATAGACCAATTTCAAGAAATGAAATAGAAGTCATCAAAAGCCTACCAACAAAAAAAAGTCCAGGACCAGATGGGTTCTCAGCCAAGTTCCAGAAAACCTTTAAAGAAGAGCTCATTCCAATAATTTTCAAAGTATTCCATAAAATAGAAGAGGAGGGAACCCTCCCAATCTCATTCTATGAAGCCAATATTACTCTGATACCTAAACCAGAGAGAGACACATCGAGGAAAGAAAATTTCAGACCAATATCCTTAATGAACATCGACGCAAAAATTCTCAACAAAATTTTAGCAAATCGCATACAAAAACATATTAAAAAGATAGTGCACCATGATCAAGTGGTTTTCATCCCAGGGTTGCAAGGTTGGTTCAACATCAGGAAATCAAAAAATGTCATTCACCATATCAATAGACTTAAAGTCAAGAATCACATGATTATTTCAATAGATGCAGAAAATGTACTTGATAAAATACAGCACCCCTTCATGCTCAAAACACTAGAAAAAATAGGGATAATGGGAACATTCCTTAACATTGTAAAGGCCATCTATGCTAAGCCCATGGCTAATATCATTCTAAATGGTGAAAAACTGAAAGCATTCCCCCTAAAAACTGGAATAAGGCAGGGATGCCCTCTTTCACCACTTCTTTTCAATATCGTCCTTGAAACTCTAGCCAGAGCAATTAGACAGACCAAAGAAATTAAAGGGATACGAATAGGAAAAAAGAACTCAAAGTATCCCTATTTGCTGATGATATGATTATATACTTAGAGGAACCAGGAAATTCCACCAGAAAACTTTTAGAACTCATAAGTGAATTCAGTAAAGTAGCGGGATATAAGATCAATGCACATAAATCTAATGCATTTTTATACATAAGTGATGAATCTTCAGAAAGAGAAATTAGGAAAACTACCCCATTTACAATAGCATCGAAAAAAATAAAATACTTGGGAATCAATCTCACAAAAGAGGTGAAAGATCTCTCCAATGGGAACTATAGAACACTAAAGAAAGAAATTAAAGAAAACCTTAGAAGATGGAAAGATCTCCCATGTTCTTGGATAGGAAGAATTAATATTGTCAAAATGACTATACTACCAAAAGTGCTATACAGATTCAATGCAATCCCAATTAAATCCCAATGATGTACCTTACAGAAATAGAGCAAGCAATTATGAAATTCATCTGGAAGAATAAAAAACCCAGAATAGCTAAAGTAATCCTTGGCAGAAAGAGTGAAGCAGGGGTTATTGCAATACCAGATCTTCAACTCTACTACAAAGCAATAGAAACAAAAATGGCATGGTATTGGTACCAAAATAGAAAGGTGGATCAATGGTACAGAATAGAGGACACGGACACAAACCCAAATAAATACAATTTTCTCATACTAGACAAAGGGGCCAAAAATATGCAATGGAGAAAAGATAGCCTCTTCAACAAATGGTGCTGGGAGAATTGGAAATCCATATGCAACAGAATGAATCTAAACCTATATCTCTCACCATGCATGAAACTAAACTCAAAATGGATTAAGGACTTGGAATCAGACAAGAGACCTTGCATCTTATAGAAGAAAAAGTAGGTCCAGAGCTTCAACATGTCGGCTTAGGACCAGACTTCCTCAACACGACTCCCATAGCACAAGAAATAAAAACAAGAATCAATAACTGGGATAGATTCAAACTAAAAAGCTTTCTCTCAGCAAAGGAAACTATCAGCAATGTGAAGAAAGAGCCTACAGAGTGGGAGAAAATCTTTGCCAATCATACTTCATTTAGAGCACTAATCTCCAGAATCTATAAAGAACTTAAAAAACTCTACACCAAGAATGCAAATAATCCAATTGACAAATGGGCTAAGGAAATGAATAGACACTTCACAGAAGAAGATCTACAAGCAATCAACAAACATATGGAAAAATGTTCAACATCTCTAGTAGTAAGAGAAATGCAAATCAAAACCACCCTAAGATTCCATCTCACCCCAATTAGAATGGTTTAGACTTAGGGTTAGGGAGGGGGGCAAGAATGGAGGAAGGAAGGACTGTATAGAGAGAAAAGAGGTGTGGGAGGGATGGGGGGAAGGGAAAAATAACAGAATAAATCAAACAACATTACCCTATGGAAATTTATGATTACACAAATGGTATGCCTTCATGCCATGTACAGATAAACAACATGTATCCCATTTTTTTACAATAAAAAAAAGAAAGAAATCAAAAGCCAGCAGACATATAAAAAAGAGATTAAACTAGTAATTAAAAAACTTCTAATAAAAAGCTTTTTAGGCCTGTATGGCTTCCATACATTAAAAAAAAAAAATGAATATCAACCATTCCCAAACTCTTCCAAAAGTTAGAGAAGGGAGACCAGTATTACCCTAAGACCAAAGTCAGACAAAGATCCCCAGGAAATAAAGTGAGAGCACATTCCTCAGAACACTGATGCAAAAACCCTTGGTGCCAGCAATGAACACAGCCACAGGGAAGGGAGGGCAGTGCTGTCTTTGGGGTACAGGCAGCTGGACTCGGGAGCCTTCCTGCTCTCCCTAATGTGGAGCGTCAACGTGTGCCAACCAAGAGGCAAGGACTTTGTGTGCAGCCCAGGGTATCACGCTGCATCTCCTCAGCTCAACTGCTTGAAGAGTTTAAACCCCAGAATGCAAATCTGACCTCTCTGGAAGAGCAAATGCCATTCTGTTCCCATCTCAACTCCCATGATGCAAAGCCCAGGCAGGTTCAGGAGACAGGAATCATATACTCACATTCCTCAAGATGAGAAGTGCCAACTGCTCGAAAGAAGCCACATCAACCACTTACTGCCCGACCCAGCACTCATGCTTCCCTGGCATTGACTCTAACCTGTGAGAAAAGGTGCCATTTTGAGGAGGGCTCCTGCCCTGATTCCTGGTGCTCAGCAGCCCCCTGCACAACTGGCCCCCTGCACATTCCCCCATCCTCAGCAACCACCCAGTGAAGATGCTCTGTGAGCACTGGCCCCACTGATTTCCCCTGGACCCCAGGACCCCAAGGAGTTCTCTTATGGCCTGAGGTCAACACCACCACTACACTCTGTCCAGTGACCAGGATCCCAGAGGGGCCCTCTAGAAAGCCCACTCCCTGGAGTCCGGGAAAGGAATGACCTCTATGTGGTGGGAGGGAAGACGGCTTGGTGCAGTCCCCATGGGTGCAGCACTCACAGGACCAGTTGGCACCACCTCACCTGGTGGTGGCTACACATGCTGGTCCCCTGTGCCCTTTGCAGGAGCCTGGTCTTTGCCAGAGTGCCGGCCATGCCTGGCAGGTAAGAGAACACCTTCATCTGAGATGCTTCCTTCACCCCAGGGCCAGTGGACAAGTCCATACCAGACCTGGTTGGCTCAGGACCCAGGTGCATGGCGGGCACACGTTGGGGGCCCCATTTTTACAACCCCAGCTACAAAAGCTAGAAAAGACAGAAACAGGAAGAAGGGACATAGCTGACTTTGCACAGCGTCTAGAAAGAAGCAGCTCTCGGGACCTATGATTATTTCTGACTGCTCTCAGGACCGACCGAGCAGCACAGGAACCCACACATCTACTCTCACTGTCTGAGTGCTCTTGAGGCAGAACAAACCCCAGAGCCCTCTTGCTCGATGGTAAGACCTCATGACAGAGGTCTGGGCTCTTCCAGTATTCTGAGCTTCTGAGCATCCGCAGAGTGTACAGGGATAAAAATAACCTCAACACTCATGAACTGAAGCCTGGAGGCCCTCTCAGAAGACTGAAGAGGATCCACCTTATGACCTTCTACTGTAATTGAAAAACAACTTACAATTAATGGCTTCTTGCTTAACTTAAAACATGCTTTGTTGCATTGCAAACTTGGTGCACATTTTGCCTGCCTACCAGGTCTTGCAAATAAGCATTAGTTTTGTTGTATAAACAATCACACTATTTTAAGTTCAAGAGAAAATCAATCTTCCCTTCTTATCTCATTAAGAGAAGCTATTTTTTTCTTCCTCTCCTGAATTCATTTCTTCTGAACCCTGCCCCCTCCCCCAGTTGCCTTCACAGCTTGGGATTTGGGACAGTTTTAAGCTGATAGGGACTTTCACAAAGCAGTCGCATTCCCTAGCTTGTTTGGTTTCTGTTTGGAGTCAGGTGCTTCTCATCCTCCCCTGGACACGTGTCTGTTACATGTGGGGTTCTGGGCCTATGGCCTTGCAGGCCTTTGATCCACGTAGCAACACATAGAGATGGACACTTTTAGCATTGAAAGTACCCACCCTCCAAACAGTTTGGACAAAGGCCAACAGGGACAGAGAGAATTTCTATTCCCCAACCACCGCGTGCCCTTCCCAGATGACTTCACACCAAGCAAACCCCGCCAGAGTCCTATCACAGCAGGCTCGTGCTGCTAACCAAGATGGTCATGAACTGTGCACTCTGGTGTGTGCTGGACTTCATTCCTGACCCTGGTGTTGTTTGTGTGAGCTACGCCCATGAGGATGCATCCACAGGAACCCAGGTACAAACTGGAGAAGACAAGGTGGCAGCTGGGCAAGTCCACTTGGGCTTCAGAAACAACAGCTCTACGCATTGACTTCCAGGGCCTTCTGTTCATTTTTGGACCCATGGAGCACCGTTCCATTCTCTGTGCATGACCTGCCCAGTTCTCCATCTGCTGCTGGATGCTTGTGCTGTTTCCAGTTTGAGACTATTATTTAAAAGCAGACAACAAAAAAACAAACAAAAAAGCTGCTCCAAGCAGTCACGTACCTCTGTGCAGGTATGCATTCTCGTTGCTGGGGGTCGACACCTTGGAGCAGAGCCTCCCATCACATGGTTGCTCTGTGCTAACAGCTAATGATTTTATGATTCTATCCTTGCTAATACTGTCCTGGAGAATGGGAGAAACCAGATTATCTCACACCACTGGGCCTGGAGGAGATCAACACTCCAAAATCCAGACCACTCCTGACCAACTTTTCATTACACTTATAGGCTCTCTAGTGTCATAGATTTTCTAGTCTAAAACAGCACATAATTGAACACAAGGTTTCAAAAAACAATAAATGACAGTGCATGAGGGTCTTGGAATGGAAACTGTTCACAGAAGCAAGGAACTGGCTCACAAGGTCTTCTGTATCTCCAGCCTTGAACCTGAGCATTCACAGGAGCATTTACACTTCAAAGGGACATGATGAGGTCCCAGGGAGGGTCCTTTACATTCCAAAAGGAGGAGTGAATGGCACTGATTAGCTGTCCCTCCCTAAGCCCAGCTGGAGGGGACAGGGGCCAAGAAATCTCACTTGCCCAGGCCAAGTTCTTAGAGACCCAGTCCTTGGTTCACTTTATATTCAGGCCTGGTCAGTTACCCACTACAGTACTGGGTGTTGGGAGGGGTTTTTTTGTTTGTTTGTTTTTAAGTGTTGCCAGGGACTTAACCCAGGGGTGCTTTACCACTGAGCTACATCCTGAGCCCTGTTTATTTATTTTTTTTGGAGACAGGGTGTCACTAAGTTGCTCAGAGCCTCAATAAGTTGCAGAGGCTGGCCTCAAACTTGTGATCCTTCTCTGCCTCTACCTCCTGAGTCTCCCACACCCTGATATTGTGAGGTTTTCTAATGCTATCGATTAAGTGATTATCTTATTGTGTAGTAATTTGCATTTCCTGGTGACTAACAATGTTGAACATCTTCCATACACTGATTAGCCCTTGTATATCTTCTTCTGAGGATGCCTATTCAGTTTCCCCCATGTTTTAGTAGATTGTTTGTTTTCTGGTTGCTGAGTTATGATAGCTCTGTACACATTCTGGATACAAGTCCCTTGTCAGAGATGTAGCAGATATTTGCTCTGGCACTTAGTAGCTGTGGTAGTATTTAAACAAAGCAAAGTAGACATCCCAGAAACTTGTTGAAATCTTCATGAATTAAACAACAGATTCTGGACTGTGGCAGCGGGCATGGAAGAGGAAGTGAGCCAGATCAGTTCAGGGCTACTCCTGCTGTGCGAGGAGGCCAGAGCCACCTGCATGGCCCCCTGCAGCTGACACTGGCTCCTGATTCCACCATAACACATCTCAGGCAGCAACACTGTTCTGCAAATGAGTTCTGGTTAAATATGATGCAAGGGAAAGTTGCCACGTGAGTTCCAGGCAGGTGGAGTGGAGGAAGGCATCATGTTCAGAGGGTGTGTGGCTGCTCTGTCTGCTGGAGCAGAGAGACCACCCAGGGCAGCAGAGGTGCCTGTGTAAGTACTTGACTATGGGACACCCACCAGGGGGTCAGTTGGCACATAATAATGCTAAGTCATAAAGAATAGTAAAGAAAAGTAATATTCAAAGTGGTGGATCATGGGCACCATTGTGCACACCTGTACTCCTGGCTACTTGGGAGGCTGAGGCAGGAGGGTGGCAAAGTTCAAGGCCAGCCTGGGCAACCCAGAGAGGCCCTGTCGCAACATAAAATAATAGAAAGGACTGGGGTGCAACTCAGTGGTAGAGCGCTTGCCTAGAATGCGGGAGGTGGTGGGTTCCATCCCCAGAGCTCAAAATAAAAGTGGAAAAGTCACTGTGAAGGTACAGGCACCTCCTGTCCTTCTACTGACATCCATTTATCTATTTATCTATCTATTTATCTATCTATTTATTGGTACCAGGGATTGAATCTAGGGGCTCAACCACTGAGCCCTGTCACAGCCCTTTTTACTTTTTATTTTGAGCCAGGCTCTCGCTGAGTTGCGAGGGTCCTCACTAAGTTGCTGAGACTGGCCTTGAACTTGCAATCCTCCTGCCTCAGCCTCCTAAGCAGTTGGGATTACAGGTGCCTTGCCAAAACAAACTCGCCTTTGAGTGGTGACTGACCAGCCCCTGGCCTCCACAGCCCTCCTGTTGCTTAGAAGACTGAAGAAGTTGTTAAGGATAACTTGGGCAGGCAGCTTTGTTTCTTCACAGGATGACTTAGCTGTCCAGTGCAGCTGCCCACTGACTTTCCTGTTCCTCTCTGAACCTGCAGGCAGAGCTTGGCATCGAGGTTCAGGCAGATCCAGGAGGCACAAAACCTGGCTCTGTGCACCAGTTGCATGTCATTCAAAGGGCGTTTTCTGAGTAGAACACAATGTGCTTCCTTCCTGTGCCCTATAGGTGCTCAGGTGTCTGGCTTCCCCGGGGGTTTGGGTCTGCTCAGTTGAATTGCATAAGACATGAAATCATGAGCATGGATGGTCAGATGCTGCATGGTCAGCCCGCCTTTTAAGGTGGCTGTGTCCTGTTGTCTTGTTTGGCTGTCTCTGGTGTTCCATGCCATAGTCCAGTGCTCACTCCTGCCTATGACTCGCAGGTGTACAGGGGCTACTGCACAATGGGGGTGCCACTGAGGGAGAAAGTGGGACATTTACTTCTCCTAAGTGTCACAGGGAAGGGACAGGATGTGTCCAGCACCACTGCCCCACGGAAGCTCCGTGCTTCTAGAAGACTTTTCTACACCAGTTTCCTCAGACACCTGGACAGGATGGCTTATCAGCCAAGCCCTGCCCAGTTGCTGTGCTCATGCCACAGGCCTGGGAGGTGGCATGTCCCCTGTCCTACAGCTGAGGCCACAGGCCTCCACCTCTCCCTGCACCTTAAATGACTGATCTGCCCTCTTTCTGCAGTTCTCTGAGCCCAAGGAGACTCTCCTCTTCGGACACTTCTTGGTGACAGGATTCCTGGTCTGGTAGGAGGCAGGATGAGAGATAAGTGGAGTCTTGATCTTCAGCGTCCCCACCTGCTCAATAAACTCCTGGTAGAGCCTCCAGCAGGCAGCATTTTTCTTAATCAATGAAGAATTTATGCTGCCTGTTTGCTGGTTCCATCTGGACAGTATGCTCATCACAGACCCTGCACAGATCCTCCATGGGGAGGCAGCCATTACTCTATCGTGCTGGGAACCAAAGAGCCTAGGGATTGTAGACAGCAAGTGACCTGAGCTTGGAACTCTTTATCTCCACCCCTCCTGGGAGTCCAGGAGCACATTCTCATAGGGTCTCCTCCGGCCCCACCTGACTTGCCTGCCTGGGCTTCCCTCAGCCTCCTAAAGATGGAGCCTATACCACATGGCAGCTTGCCCAGCCTCCAGGTGCTCCCTGAGCAGGCCAGTCTGCCCTGACAAGGTTAAGCTTGGACGTCACTTTTCAGGGATACCTGTCACACACCAGGTCAGGGACAGGAGCCCCTGGGACCACCTGGTCACCACACAGGGCACAGGGTATTGTCCCAGTCTCCTTCCTTCTGCAGCCTGCTCCTTGGCACTCACTGAGGTGCTTCTTGTGGACTTCATGCCTGTCACAGGCCTGGCCCTCAGTTAAAACACAAATACCTGAGTGCACAAGGTTTTGGGAAGTGGTGGGTTTTTGCTGGCTCTCCCAGGGGAGAAACAGGCAAGAGTGCCGCTGTAAGTGTCTATCTTGTAAGCCCAGAGGGCAGGGCTGGAACCAGGAGAACTGGACTGTACACTGTGGGGATTCAAGGGGGGAACTCAGGGTCATTCTTCTGAGCAACAGGAAGGTGAGCAGAGCCGGTTGTCCAGGTGCAGCTGTGGGAGAGACCATGAGCGCTGGTCAGCTGAGCCCATGGCAACCTGCAGGCCCTCAGGGGCTTTCCCCGCTTTGCTCTGGGTCCATCTGAAGGAACTGCTGTGTAGGAGAGCAGTTCTTTGCCCCTTCACCTGACTCAAGCCTTACTGGTTCACAAAAGAGGGTGCTACCAGGAACAGATGGCACCAGCTGAGTCCCAGTCAAACGCCTCCTGCAGGAGCCTCCCCAGGGAGGTTGCACCCAGCCATCCAGCTCTGCACCTGGGCTGAGGCGCACATGGCTGTTCATCCAGAAAATTGCTAATTGACCAGCTTTGTCCTCCTGGGAGCCTTATCTCCACTTGCACACACAGGGCACACTGTGTGCACACTGCATGCCACCAGGCAAGTCTGTGGGGAGCAGCAGGGAACAGGTGCCAACCTGTGGTCCCTCTGGAGAGCCCTCAGCCTAGGCACCTGCACCTGGCAGACACAGTCAGAGCTCTTCAGCAAGTTCCCCATCCCCGCCATGGGCACCATGCTTCCAGCTCACAATTTGGTTTCCTAGTCCTTCTTTCTCATGATGAGTCGCTTGCTGGTGTGATGTGGGGACTCTGGGCAGATGCGAAGGATTTGGCTCTTCTCACCACATTTCCAGGCTCTGGTGTGGACTGTGTCCAAGGGGCCCTTGGTTGACTCACTTCAAAGCAAGGACTGACCTTTTACAAATGCCAGACATCTAATGACTGCCCCTCAGCACAGCCAAACCAATGTGCACATGGCAGTGAGGTGGCTTCCCTCACCATGGCACCGTGCTTCGGGCCTTCCAAGGGCCGGGGAAGCCTGAGTCCCTTGATCTCTGACTTGCCCCATGAGAACCACAGTGGGCCCCATGCCTGGTTCACAATCAACCCTCCTACTTAATGAGAACAAAACTCTCTTTATGAGAGGCTTGGCCAGGACCCACATCACAGGCAAGTCTTTAAGCAGCAGCAAGCATCTGTGCTGAACCTTGTGACAGGCACATGGCCCTCATGGCCCAGCCCCCTGGAGAGTGCAGATGTCTATAGAGGGACTATGTTTGTGAGATGCTTTGGGTATGAACTTTTTCTTTGGCTTTTGTTCAGTGGAGAACTTAGCAACCTATGGAGAAAAGGCATTTTGTCCCCATCCTACAGGCCCGAATTGAGTCCTGGCTCCTGCTTCCTGACTGAAGGAACAAGTCTTGGTCTCTCCACCAGTTAGCAGAGCGCCATCAGAGCGGCTGACAGTGCAACCTGGACCTGTTGTCCCTGGGGTCAGTGTGGTCTCATGGAGCACACAGCTGGCTGTGCAGGACCTAGGCTCTTCTCCTGCCAGCCACGTCAGCCCTGTGGCCCTGGGTGAGCCACATCCTGACCGCACATAGTTTTGCATCTGTGAAAGTCAGTAGGGGTCTCTCCCATCCCTGCAACTGGTGTTTCTCTCCTATGCAAAGCTGTGGGGTAGGGATTATTAGCAAATCTCACCTTCGCCAGCCACCCTGACATGGCCTCTCTTCTTCAGGGAACAACCTGTTATCTGCAGCAGAAATGCAGGCTCCAAATAATTCTGATAAGAGGAAGTCAAGTTACGCTGAAAGGATAGATTTCTGTAACATTTACACAGACCAGATCCTGAAACTCAGGAAGGTGAGGATAATTCCTCCTAACCATGACATCTGTTAGAATTTATGGTTCAGAACACAATTAGAGCCAGTCAGCATGGGCCAAGGTGACCTGCAATTGCCATGGCAGTGGGGACTTGCAAGTCTGATGTCATCCTGCTGTCAGTCAAAAGGTGAACCTGGGCAAGACTCTCTGGCAGGTTCTCTGGGATCCCCAATAAAACTGAAGGATGGGAGGGGCACCTTGACCCTCTCCTCTCTGAAGATTCCCATTCTCTCCTTGAGAGTGTCCCCTTTCCCTTTTCCTATTCCTTCAATAAGCACATGCCTGAAACTCTGAGTGCATGTCTGAGATCATCTGACTCGATGGCAAGAGTTGGGTTTGAGGGTCAATAGGTGGTCTTGGTTTTCTGAAGGCCAACCCTGTAAGAGCTGGGCCCTCCATCCCCCAGAACCGTGAGTCAGACAAGCTGCTTCCCTGGTGCCACAGGCCCTCCTCACAGCAGAGTGGGCTGAGACAGCTTCCTGTTCTGGCACACACTTTGCAAAGCGCTGTGTCAGTTCATGAATTCACGGGGTTGTATGTGGTGGGCGATGTCTTCTGTCCTATGCTGTTGTGCTGGGTCCTTAGAGGAAAGATGGATTCAGTTCAATAACTGGGGTTAGCAGGTTTTAGTGAGAGCCATTGCCTTCCTGCCTGGGGTCCAGGCCGCAGTGGGATCGCACATGGCACCATCATTTGGCTTTTCTGCAACTCAGTTATCTGTGCCCAGGTAGCAATAGAGGTGGCAGCTGCTCTCCACCTACTCTGCCACTCACCAACCCAAGCCTGGATCACCCAGGTGGCAGGAGTAGCGACTGCAGCCACCATCCCACCTGGGGGCCCTTTGCCTGGGCAGGAAAAGTGGAGAGAGAAAATCAACTTGGGTGACAGCCTCCTTTGGGCTCCTGGCTGGGTAGTGTGGAGGCAGGAAACTCCCTTTTCTGAGGAGAAGGAAGCCTCCACTGCTCCCGTGTTCAAATCTCAAATCTACTTGGAGCTGTAAAAAGCACCACTACACATAATAAGCTGTGGAGAAGTAGCCATGCCCTCCGTACCTGTGTGCCACGACGGCTACCACCCAGCAGGGATGGCATTCCACCAGCAGTGTGACAAGGCTGGCCTGGTCATGGAGCCCTTCACCCCTCACGGAGACCACAAGCCAAGGTGCCTGGGGAGCATTTCTCTGGAGTAATAGAAAAAGAGGAGTGGGGAGAAATTCTCAGCCAACCTGATCCACTGGAGGCAAGAAATGCATGGAAGTCCCACAAAGGAAAGTGCGTGGGGACAGAGTAGCTCCCGGGAAACAGGTTTGTCCTGATGGGCTAGAAATCATCCAATCTGCCAGCGAGAGAGAGTGCCCGTGCAGCACCAGGACTGACCCTGGAGGCAGGAAGCCATCCCTGTAGGCACCAGGGCACTTAGCCTTGCTTTTTGGTGTTGGATGACAAAAGCCTGAAGGGGGACATTAAGTCTGGAAAGAAAGAAACCCAACTTGCAACTGCCTGGTCCATGGCCTGATCCCCCTTCTCCACCCACTGCCCATGTGCTGCCTCCACCCAGGGGTACTCTGGCTTCAGCTGGGGTTTCTTTACTGTGGCAGAGGAGATGCTGCTCCTGGTGCCTGGTGAGGGTGCCTTCACCCTGCAAGCACAGGACATCTGGGTGCAGCCCACTGCCCACCACCTGGCTGTCCTGGAGAGAGCACTGGGTGCAAACTGGGGAAGTTACCTTCAGAAGAGTGGCAGTAGGCAGTCCACTTGCTCCCAGGGGAATTGGGGTCTCAACAAGTTGCCAGCAGCCTGGGACCAACCACATGCCAGTGCAGCAGGTGCTGGCCAGACCCCAGTGTGATTGGCACATCCTGTCTCCCAGAGGTGCCTAGTATACAGGGGAGAGGGACAGGTATGTGGACGACCAACGCAGACACTCAGGGGAGAGTGTGTGTCCCGTCCAGGAGAGACAGCAGGAGCCCAGCCAGGTGTCAGGGGCCTCAACCAGCACAGGCCCAGGTGGTCCTTCTGCTCTTCCAAAGTGACCACATTTTCCAGTCTGGAGATGTGCATGTGGCAGAGCACAGGCCTTACATTCACTGTCCCCAGCTCTGGACAGGAGTCATTTCCACCGTGGGTACAACCAACTCTATACAAGAAGCAAAATGGCCCAGGAATGCAGGAGGTCTCATCATGGAATACAAGGCATGCCGTTCACTGTAGTGTTAATGCCAGGCTGTATACACGTGTTTAAGACAGTGTAGGGTGAGCTTGGTCATTCTGCTGTGTTTATAGAGGGTTAGGTTAGAGAAACCCTCAAGCTATCAATTATATGTCTCTATATATTTCAAATATATGTCTCTATATAGTTGTCTGGACATACACAACAAATAATGAAAAACATCCTTAATATAGCACAAAGCTTACTCCACCCTATATACTAGTAGAAAATAGATTCAACTGTAAGTACAGCAAAACCCTGGAAAAGAATAACTTTAATAAGACAGTCTTTTTTTTTCCTTTCACATTAGATCTGGAAGTAGGCAGTCTAAATCTGGTGTATTCCTTCTACTTCCTAAAATTCTCAGGGACCCTGACTCTAACTTTGCTACTTCATCAAGTGTGTGACCATTAATCCCAACAACACTACACAGTCTAATGTGACTGCTCCAGCTCCAGCCATTACACCATGAGTTCATTCCAGGCAGCAGGAACAAGGGACAGAAGAATAAGGGCATGCCCTGGCATTTTAAGGACCCTTTTGAAGTTGCATACCACTGGAATTCAATAGCATAGCCCACTCCAGGAACTCCTGAATACCACAATCCACAGGTGCTCAGGTCTATACATGTGCAGTATTCCCGTGTATCTTCCTGCATGCTTCAAATGACATTAGGTCTCTTATGATACCTGTAACAATGGTGATGTTGCATTAATAGTGTTACACTGTATCATTGGGGAATAATGACAGAAACCTCAGTATGCCTGTATGTGGCAGACACAATTCCCTCCCTGGAAGACCCCTTGTTTCTGGCTGACTCTGCAGACTCAGCACCTGAAGATGCACAGTCCTGTTTCCTAAGATTTTCTCTGTGCAAGCAGGCAGCACCTTGGTCATTCCCTGATGCCTGGGCTACCACCCAGTTTAAAGTCTCCATTCAGAGTGCTGCTGCTGTGGCTGCTGTCTGCAGAGAAATATCTCACAGGTGCCTTTCTTCCATTTCCCAGCCTTTCTGCACAAGTCCCTGAAAGCCTGTCGATTAGCTTTTACCTCAACCCCACACCAAAGCCGCATCTTAGTGCAGCTCATATTTTCTGGACCCCAAATCGTGATTCATTACCAGTACATGTTGGGATAAAGAATAGTTTATGTGAAGACTGGAAAATCTGGGCATGTGGTTGACAAGCCCCTTGGGTCCAGATAGCCAAGACGCTCTGGTCTGGGGTCTGATGGCAGCACTCCTGTGTCCCAGGCCCTGGGCTCCACATTCAGGCCCTCGTTGCTCTCCAAGGGGCTTTGGCAGGACTTCTGGACCTGATGCAGGAGAGGCCCTGTGAGGGAGCAGGTGGGAGCAGTAGTCCCAACCCTCCCTGCGACTGGGGCAACCCTGTGGCAGACTGACCCACAGGACATGAGCTGCAAATGCTCTTGGCAGAGAACAGGGAGCCTCACCATGGAAGTCTCACCTCCGGGCTTCCTCTCCCTGGCATGCAGATGCAAGGCCTGGAGGCAGCAGCTGGAGGCACCACTCAAAGTCTGTAGGAAAACAGCCTGGGAAGAGTGGAGGCCTGGAGCCCCTGGAGCAGGGCTGCAGCCCCTGGACTCCTGACCATGTGGTCATGACAGCCTTCCCTCCTGACTGGCTTAACTGAGTGCACCATTAGTTGTAACCAAATGTAGCCAAGGTCAGCTCTTTGTCACACAATTAGTCTAGGGTTGGAGTCTGGGTGCACCCATCTTCAGTGCCTGTGCATGACCAGTGTGCTGAGCCCCTAAGATCAGGGGTTCAGGAACCAGGGGAACCTCATCAATTCTCTCCCTGCTCCCCAGTGGTCCTGTGCACTCAGCTTCCCCTAAGAAAATGAGGCAGAGCTGCTTTGGGTTCGTCCCATCACTTGGTGCTGGAGGAGGCACCTGCCCCAGGCCAGCTAAGGTGTGATGAGGAGGAAAGGAACATCCTCCCTGGGAGAGATGCAGAGAAGACTGAGCAAACAGGACAGGTGAGTGCTGCCCTCCACTGCCCATGCTGCATCAGACCCAAGCGTAAGGACCCACAGGAGTACCTGGGTCTTTGGCCCTCCATTTCAAAGCCTCCCAGATCACACAAAATGGAATGAGACAATACCAGTCCCTCTATGCTTTACCTGGTTACAGGGGTTTTAGCCATGAACTGCCAACAGGTGGGTAGAGGAAGGCTCCCCTGTATTCTGCAACCTGACTCTTCCCAGCTCTTCTGCCCCTACTTTCCCTGCACTCTGCTTACGGGTGAAATTCAGCGATGCTGAAGCCAGAACCTGCAGTGGCATGGCAGCGCCGAGGATCACAGCTGGCAAAGTTGGACCCTCCATAACTACTTCCATCTGGAGGCTCCACACAGCAGACACGACCTCCTCTGTTGGAGCACATGGCCAACTTCCTGTGTTTGGTTCTGTCTTAGACTAACAATCGGGACAACAGAAGACAGGAATTGAAGTAGGACTTGTTCAAGTATGAAAAATCAAAACAGAGAGGGAAGTCAGCAGCACATACTCCCAAGTGCCAGTCCAGGGGTTTATACAGCACCTGGGTTGATGCTCTTGGTCCAAGCTTATGCTAATCAGGTCTTCAAAGTCACCTGCCATTGGCTAGCCTTGCATTCAGGTCTGAACCACTTTTGCTTTCTCACCCCTTGTGGGGAAGTGGGAGGTACCTGATGGGGTACCTGTGCTGTAGCACAGCAGCAGGTCAACACCCCAACTTGCCTCTCCCCTGGCCTCTACCAGCCTAAGGGGTCACCATGGCAGGCTTCACACTCAGCCATGCTTGCTGCCGGCGCTCTAGCCTGCCAGTCCTGCACTCCACAGCTCCACTGCTGCTTCACCATGTCTGCTCCTTAGGGATCAACTTGTGGCCAGGGAGCCATGTCAATGCTTCTATTTAGGAAGCTATCTGAACCCAGATTTGTGGTAAAGAGTGGTTTGTAAATAAATAAACACCCATTCACCAGAGGAACTCACCAATGCCCCTCATTGGATGCTGGCTTCTCCATCCCTAACTTCCCAGACCCATGCTGGCCACATGCACTATCCAGTCTTATGGGCAGAGACAGTGTCCACTGCTCAGACTAACTGAAGCAACATCAGCTGAGTTCTAGATCTAGGTGAGGAAATCCAAGGCCTCCTGTCACAGAGAAAGTTGGACACAGGTTTTCTCAGATGAATTAAGGGTTTTGACAGGCAATTATTTTTCTCAGTCAAGCTATCTGGGACATAGAATTGAAGTAGTACTTTATAGCTTGAAAGTCAGGTTCCAGGTAGACTCTCCTTCTCTTATCAGTGGAAGGCTGCTGACACCTGGGGACTCCAGCCAACAGGACCAGGATCAGAAGTGGAGTTGAACCAGACAGGACTGTCTTGACCCCAGGAGAAGCTGGCAGCATCACCTGCCAGGTAACCCTGTCATTGAATTGGGTTTCAAAATGTATGACCATGACTTAGGGTTTTAAGAATCCATCTAAATGTTAAGCAGGAGGCTTATGGTTTGGATACGAGCAATCCCCCAAAAGCTCCTATATTAATTCATGCAGGTGGTGAAACCCTTCAATTGTGAGACCTAATCAGTGTATCAGTCCATTTGATGCATTAATCATTTTAGTGGGCTACTGGGTGGTACCTGTGGGTAGGCTGGGCATGGTGGGAGCAACTGGAGGTGTGCTTTGGGTAGTGTATATTTTGTCCCTTGCTCCATGGCTCTCTCTGCTTCCTGACTGTTGTGAACTGAGCAACTTTGCTCCACCACACCCTTCTGCCATGTTCTGCCTGACCTCAGACCCAGAGCAGTGATCTAGCTGACCATGGACTGAGACCTCTGAAACTGAGCCACAATGAACTTTCTGGTCTCTAAGTTGTTTTTGTTAAATATTTTTGTCACAGCAACAAAAAACTGACCAACAGAAGGAGAAATAAGAACATAGATCTTGTCCTGGTTCCTATTACCCACCGTTTTATTTCAAGAGCACCTCAGCTTTCCTCTGAAAATGGGAATTAAGTTATGTTCCAGGTATTCTGCTTTTCTCTTTCATGAGGGGGTCTATTGGATAGGATGTAAAAAACATTGTTTGTTTTGACAAGCCACCTGCAGTTATATAAGTACATTTTAGTATAAATGAACCAGAGAGCACATGGTGAAACTTAAGTTCTGAGGTGAAACTTGATTCTCTATGGAATTTCTCTGATTCTGCCAGTGGGTGGGTTAGATAAGATTGCCGGCTTCTGAAAGCAGAAGACTTACGGCTGTCAGTGGTGGGCCATGCCCTCACTTATGCTAATAAAGCTCTGGAAACATGCTAATGCTGTTGGTCAACTCTCAAGTCCCGACTTCCATTCTTTCTTCCCCACTTCTGCTTTCTCCCTGCAGGTCAGGAAGCAGGAGGCTGAGGTCATGGATGGTCTGTGCTTGTGGGCTCCAGGCTGTGCTGCTGCCTGGGTGGCCTTCTGCAGCAGGTGTCACTACTGCACACAGGCCTGGTTGCTGAAGGGTCGCTGAAGGGCAACCTGGGCTCACAGCACCTCAAGACCCTCGTGCCTACACAGCAGGCTCCTCGTGGCTGTGGGTCGTGCCTCCATAGCACTCCAACCTCCCTGGGCCGCTGCTCTGCTGCGGGGTTGCTGCTTCTCAACTGAGATCTTGGTCCATGCAATGGCATGTAGTTCCTCTAGGAACTACTCCTGTGTACTGGGGTTCCAGTGGAGCTTGCTGCCCTCTTCTCTTTGCTGATCCCTCAGGTTCTGTGCATGGTGGCTGTAGGAAATGCTTCCCTGTGCTTGTCCTGTGGAGTCCTGGAGTGGCCAGCACTGCCCTGGGTCCAAGCAGGCACTCCAGCACCTTGGGGAAGGAAGCTTGCTTTCTGCCACCCATCTTTCCTGCCAGATCCCCTGCCCTTTTGAGTCTGTGTGTGTGCAAAAGTTGCATCTCCTTAACTTACACGACACTGCAATACATCATCCTAACCATTTAAAAATCGCCATGCTTCTGGTTTCTTTTTTCTGTAGTCTGAATTTGGAAGCTCACAGAAGTAGAAGTGCCTGCACCCTCAAAGAAACGCAGAGCGCCGCCCTCCTGGCAGCTTTCCCTGGAGGGTCCCACTGCTGCCTGCTCTGCATGTGTGGCTGCAGAGTGTGCCTTCCACACAGCCCAGGACCAGCACTGCACATCTCCCAGGTGAGAAGAGAGTCATGCTTAGAGTCTCCTATTCTGTGGGCAGGAGTGTGAAGAACAATCAGCCTCGTCTCTGAACCTTGAGACACTTCATAACTCATTACCAACTTGTGTCCACATTACCTACACCCTAAAATTGACTAGAGTTTAAGGGACCCATAATTTGGTGGTATTCATGACAAAGGAACCCCAAACATGTGAAAATCCTTATGGCCTGCTTCCGTGAAGGTTCTTTCAACAGACAAAGCCCTGATGAGAACCTGAGGAAGCCAGACAGGTCCCCGAATGTCAGTCAGCTTCCTGTCACTGCAACAAATGCTGGAGACAATCCATATCAACTTCCTTGTAAGTATGGTAAAGAGACACACTCTGTGCAGTGTGCTGGATGCAGTCATGGGCAGAATCTCAGCAGATTGTCCTCTTCGTCCAGTACCCATTTGTTTTGTGAAAACCCTTTCTTAATAAATGTATGACACCAGAGAACTAAGCCCAACCCCAGTGGAGTCACCAGGGATTCCACCCAGTGAAGTCGGAATTACTTGTGCATAAAGGGCTCCATCATTAGGATGTGCTCTGTCCTCAGCTCTGGGGACCAGAACTGGATGCTGGAGACCCAAGACCAGTGAGTTGGGCTGGAAAAGGATCAGAGGGAGACAAATGCTGAGGAGAGGGGAGGCCCAGGATGGGCAGGGGAGCTGGACATCTATTCTGCACTGAGGGAGCGACCCTGCAAACAGGACATGCTACAGACCGCAGGCAACAAGAGTAACCAATGTCTCCTCTCAAGGACGACCCCAGGGGATATGAGACCAGTAGCCTGGGAAGATGAACGGCACCTCCAGGCAGGCAGATTTGTTCTACTGGCCTCCCTGTCCTCCCCAGAACCCCAGCTATCTCTCCAGGTGAGGCCCTCCCACCGGGGCTGGGCCTCCTGCCAGCACCACCAACCCTCCCAGCACACTGGATACCTCCAGGCCTTGACTTCCACACTGAAAGTTCCACATCTCAAGCACCTGAGATCCCCAGCTCCCCACCTCCCCCATTCCAGAATCCCTCCTCTGTAAGCCCAGGAGTCTGCACAGAAGAATTTTCACTCTGGCCTTTTCTAGAATCCCCACTGTGAACACTTACTTGTTTTGTATGCCATTTTATCAAGATGTCCCCACAGCTAGTTAAAAATATGCTTCACAAACTCAATTACCAACAAGGCAGGGGAGTCATGTAAGTGGCAGTGTCACTGAGGCCGACTGCAAAAGCTTTTCAAGCTGTGCTCTTTCAATGTTCTCTGCTTGCATGGTGACTCCTCTGATCACCTCTCCCTCCCATGAGGTGACTTTGCCTTATCTTCAGTGTGACCCACAGTGTGTGTGCAGCAACAGGGATGGATGCTGGGCTCAGTGCTGGGGAAGAGACAGAGAGCAGGGTTCCCCTGCCTGCGAGAACACTGATCCTACGGGGCAGGTGCCTGGAGTGCCACACCTGCCTTCATTGCTGTAGAAATGTAGGTCTGTGGTGACTGGTTTCCTGATTCTTTGCAATAAGCTGAAATTTGGAAATGTTATATTAAGTCTGCTTGAAATGACAACGTGCAACTGAACATTTTTTAAAACACAACTTGGCCCAACTCCATGGGGTAAAAACCAATATATGTCCATAGATCACATTTGGCCCCCAGGCTACCAGTTTAAGCCATGTGGATTGAATTCTGCAATAGCTGCATTTTTCTTCTCTCTCTAATCCCTTCATTGTCGCATTGGCATCCTGACATTTTGAGTCCTTCTGACACCTGCTGTTTTTCAGAATGGACCTCCATCAGTCTTCAGGAAGCAAAGTTGCTGCCCTCAGCTACCTTGGGCTCTCCTGGCCACACTCCTGCCCCCGGGCAGTGCCCACAGCCCTGAGACCACCTGCACCCCATCCTTCATCCCTTCCAAAGCCACCAAGGAAGAGGAGGAGCAAGGACCCAAGTGTCTGCAGGCCTGGGAATCTCTCCCAGCCACATCCCCACCCTAGCACCCTCAGGGGCCCTGCCACAGTGTGGGGCATCCCCGGGGAGCAGCACCTCCAGAGGAACACAGATCCCTTGTTTCCAGGGCAATGGGCCAGGGGGAGGGTCTTGGCAAGCTGGAGCCACACCCTACAGAGCAGGGGTGGAGCGTGCTGCTCTTAATGTGTGGGGTGGGAGGCAGTCTTGCCTGCATGATATTTAATAATACTGGCTGAAGGCAGAAGGGGAGGGCACATAGAGAAGACCATGCATTTGAACAGTCAACAGAATTTCCTGCTGGCATAGTCTCTTTCTGTGAAGGTCGCCCTGTCCTCTCTAGCCTGTGGCAGTGGCAGCCTGTGCTAGGCTGGACATCTGCAGATGTAAGAATAGCCATTCCAAACTCATGTCACCAGTGGCATCATTGGAAAGGACCGGCTCAGCATGCGTGTTAGCTAGGATCTGTCTCAGGAGTGGCGGCCAGCAGGGGCATGGTGATAGCTGGCAAGTCAGTCACCTGGGGTCCAGAAAGCAGGTTCCCTCCCCTGGGGCATGAACCCGTGCCTGCAGAGACTGCCCCCTTTAGCCAAAGGGAGCAAGTTGATCCAGAGAAGATGGCCCTGTCGTATGACCAGCCTAATGCAGGAGAGCCCTTCCTTCCAGTGGGGCTTCAGCCATGTGGGCAGCGTGGGGGCCTCTGGGCCACAGAGGCCTGCAGAAAGCCCTCTGGGAGGCAGGCCTCCAACTGTCAGGACTGCCTGGATGGCTGCTGGTGGCTGCCTCAGACTTTCCCTTACGTTTAGGTTTCCTTCTTTGATCCCTGTTGATCACCACCTTCTCTCTGTAACAATTATTCCCTGAAATTCATTCCTGACAAATGAGCCCTTCTCCTGTGCTTTTAAAGTCCTTCTCCTGTTCTTTTAACATGTGATACAATCCCTCCCTGGGAACCAGCTCAGGTCTCTGGTGGGTGCGATAGTCTAGGACCTACTGAGAGCAGCCAATGTTTCTGCACGGAGAGGTTTCATTTTATGCCACAATGGCTGGAAATTTGAGTGGCAAATAAATTGAATATCAGACGAACAGCAGCATCTGGATCAAGTGACCTCAATTCTGCTCTCTATTGCCTGCACTGAAACAGTTTTAGAGGAACTAGGAAGGCCTTGGGATCTGCTTTGGTCTGGAGTTGGTCCCCAAACTGAGTCAGGCTGTATGTTGGATTATCTCTGGTCTGGCTGCAGGCTCCTGTGCACACACAAGCACCATGGCACACAGACAGAACACAGGGGCAGGCTGACTGGAGTACAGCAGGGGCAAAGGGGCTGGGTGGCGGGGGCTGCACCTCGCATCCTGGGGCTTGTGTGGGCAAAGAGGACAGAGCCATGAGCTTGGCCCTCTATGCCCACAGGCTCCAGTTGCAGGGCTCATCTCTGCACAGGTTGGTGCACATCCAGTTGTTGTGTTCGGGTCTGGGGGGCCCAGGAATGTACATTTTTACTAGTATTGTACCACACAATTCCAATGAAGGTGACTTAAGAAACACTAAAGAACAGAGAGTTCAGAATGGGAGTCCTGAGAAGGATCTTGGGAAGCTGATTTTAATTCTAAATATAGTTTTAAACCTTAGCAAGAAAGGGCAGAACCCTTGGAAACAAACACTATATTATTGAAAGACTGAAACAAGAGTCACAGTGAGCTGGGAGGTCTGTGCTGTGTCTGATCATCATCACTGAAAGCACTAGGCTAGAGCAGAGAGTAGCCATGTTCAGGGCCACTGTGAGTGCTGGCTCTCGAGGCTGTGAGCATCAGGAACCTCTGCCTCTGTGTCCTTATCTGCACGTAGGAATGCAGCTGGATTGTGAAGAGGAGACACCAGGCCTTTGAGCAATTTCCAGATGTGGGGTCTTCATAGCACTCTGCCTTAAAAGCACATTCCTGCAGCCACTGCTTCCTTGGAAAATCAAAAGGGAAGACAGTGGCTCTGTCCCACCCCAGCCTCTGCCTCCCTGGTGCCTGCTTCTGTCCTGGTGGGAGCAGACCCTGCACCTTGGCCTTATCCCTATATGAGAAAGGCACAGCCCTTTCTTTGGACCCCAAGACCTTAAGGGTAGTGGTCATGTGATCACAAAACCAGACCTCATTGTGAAATGGAATCACAAAAATGCTGTTAAGAAACCAGTGCTGGGAAGGGTCAGTCCTGCTCCCCTCTCACAGTTTCTCTCCAGGAAACCTCATAACCATGGTCCCTACCTTTTGGATTGTCAGTAGCTGCCCAGGAGTCTGACCACTCCCTCTTGGAATGCACACACCCTGTGCCAGCCTGGAGGCTGGATGTCACAGATGCCTGTGAGAAGAGCCCTCTTTTCCTGTCTGTAAGTAAGCAGGCTTCATGCCAGAGGCCCTGCACAGGCCTTCACTGGGTAGATTAGGAATGTTTTTAAAGAAGAAAAAGCCCCAGTGACAGGATGGGTCTGAGATGATGCCAGATACCCTATAAAGGTGAGACCTGTGGCTCAGAGTTTGGAGTCTGTCCTCTGGGCCTGCTGGTGTAACTAGCCTGTGGGGTTCTCCTCCTCTCCAAGTGCTGTCACCGCCCCTTGACCTGTTTCCCAGGACAGTCAGACAACATCTGCACTTGCACCGACCCATTTCCAGTTCAGACAGGGTCATTGTGTGTTGTCTTCATCATTACACAAGTAAAGCCTGTGTCTGAAGGAAAACATTTAGACATAAAGCCCAACTATGGGTAAAGCACCTAGAGAGCACTACTCTGTGTGTGTGTGTGTGTGTGTGGTGCTGGGGGTCAAACACATGGCCTGGCATGGGCTGGAAAGTGCTGTAACACTGAGCTACACATCAGGCCCAGAGAAACCCTCTCCATGTTTAGGTAAGTACATCTGAGATGCATAGATACAGAGGTGTCTAGGTGTACAATGATATTTGCGGTAGGTAAAAAGAGATAAACAAGCACAGAGTAAATAACTATATAGCAATGTTTAAGAGGGATGTAGTAGGTAAATCTAAATAGGTATATAGTAGAAAGTACATTTTATTGAAAATAAAATTATGTATCTAGCAGATGTATAATGTTTGCAGTAGTAGGTATACAGTGGTAATAATTCGGTTCACATGCTGATTTCAAAATACTGCACAAAGGCAGCGAAAGCCTGGGAAGTGCAACCTTGGGGATCCAGGCTGCTCGCACTCCTCCAGGGCCAGATCTGTGTGATGACTTCCAATGCGGAAATGGCCAAAGGGACATTTGGGCCCCAGGATTCTCCATCCCCAGCATGGAAGGCAGTCTCCTCCATGGCCAACCTGTAGTGAGCCTCGAGCTGCTGACTCTGCAACCAGAAGTAGGACTCTGAGTGTTCTGGGTCCACTTTTTGTGCCTACAGTGAAAGGCCAGGCAGGTAACTGACAGGTAAGACAGCCCGGCTCACAGGGCCCCTCAGGTTCACTGCCAGATGAGCCCACATACCTGCCCACTCAGAATCCTGCTCTTGTAGCCAACAACAAGATGGCACAAGAGTGCACGTCCTGCCAGGCGAGCACTTCATGTATTTGACCCGGCTGGCAGCTGGAGAGCAGACTCCTCCATGTGGGTTTTGTTTTTTCTTCTGTTTTTTTGCTTTGTTTTATTTTGTTTTTTTTTTTTTTTTGGTACTGGGAATTGAACCCAGGGACACTCAACAACTGAGCCACATCCCCAGCCCTTTTATGTACTTTTTTTAGAGACAGGGTCTTTTTAAATTGCTTAAGACCTTGCTAAGTTGCTAAGGCTGACTTTCAAGGTTGACGTTTTTGAGATCCTCCTGTTTCAGCCTCCTGAGTTGCTGGGATCACAGGCATATGCCACCGTGCCTCGTTCAGTGCAGTTTTAAGGCACTACAGGACAAGAGGGTGCCCCCAGGCTCATGTACAGACTGAGCATGCCTGCAGGTGGCCACTGGCTGCTGACCAGTCAGTGCCCTCCTCGATTGACTAATATGATGCTGGTGCCTGCCCTGAGAGAGCAAGGTGGCTGCTGATGTTGCTGGAATTCTTTGTCAGCACTTCAGCCATAAAAGAACTATGAATAATCTCAATGTTTGTCTGGGCTGTACACTAGAAAGAGGAAAGGGAGCCCTCAGGGTCTTTACTTGGTCATAGGTAACCTCTGCCAGCCTGACGGTACCGAGGCCTCTGTGGGCCAAGTCTCAGGCTGTGATGCCAGCACCAGCTTCACCAACCAGGCACTGACATTCTCCTGAACTACAGGAGCTGTCATGTTGCTAACGTCCCCACTGCAGGTGGCTCAGCCCACTCACTTCCTGACCCAGGAGGCACCTGGACCTTCAAAGCTCATCTTGCTTTTGGAGAGTTGATGCTCCTGCCCTGCAAGGACCCTGGAATCTGTTGGGAAGGGCCATTGTCCACTGCAGTTCCAGGTTTCTTTGTCACCCTTGCTCAAGAAATCCAGTGGTGTCCCAGCTGCAGGCTCTTTCTGGTGCCCACTTGGGATGGGGCGTGAGCTCCCTGGGTCACTCACTGCAGTCTGTGTCATTGGTGTTCCCTCTGCCTTTACCACTGCCTCTGTGCTATCCTTGTCTGCCCAACAGGCCATTCCACTTGAAACTCTGTGCCTCCCACATGGTGGTCTTCCCTTGTTTCAAAGCTGGCATCACCTGGAGAGGCTGAGGAAGGCAGTGCCTGACCCCAGGCAGAGGCCATTTATGCAGGACCTGCTGCCTCAGGTCCTGCTTGCTGCAGATGCTCCCTGGGGGATACTAGCCTCTGAGCCTGCAGAGCTGGAGACCCTGCCAAGGGCCTGCCCTCTGGGGTGGGGACTCACAGGTGCAGCTGCGGTCCAGGTGTGGGGCAGCCTGCTGACCCACACAGCATCAGGGCACTCACGGTCACCTCCCTCAGCACCACACAAGGGGTTTCCACCACACTGGCAAGCCTCAACTCCTTCTCAATAGAACAAAAATGAAGATTATGAAATTATAATCCCTTGGGGTTTTCAGTCATTTCCACTGTGATGGGTACAAGGGTTCATTCTGGGGGAACTGACACTCCATGTCTGCACCTCCCCACTGGAGGCTGAGCTTGCAGGTGCCGTTCACAACATGGAGGGAAATGCCCTGCCCGATGGTCTCCACTGCATTCTGAACCCAAAGCAGCTGCATTTGGGTGGGATTCCAGAGTGCCATTCCCAGTCCTCTATGGTTCCACCTTCATTATTTGTTGAGGGCCGTCTTGGACAAGATGGCACCTGGCAGTGAGCCAAAGGGAACTGGCTACCAAAATAAGAAAGTAACCAAAAAGGTTGCTTGCTACTAGTTCCTTGGAGACTTATGACGTGTCGATGCCAGGCTCTAGGATTGGCTATCTAATATCATGCCATGCGTGGACAGCTCATGATTCATTTAGTGCTATGCTGACATTCCTCTGCATGCTCTCCTGTGTGAGAGAAAGCTTTGCTATAATTGGCTGATAAGCTAGGAGCCTGGGGGAGGAGAGAGGGAGAGGGAAGAAGAAGGGAGATAGTGGCAGAACAAAGGAGGTAGAAAAACAGGGAGGACACAATAAATCTGGTCAACTAACGATTGGTGGTGTCTCCTTTCTCCATGCCAGTTCCGCTGGACGGAAAAAGTGGTGGCCCGGACGGGGAGCTTCTTCCTCCTTCTGCGTCCTCCCACGTAAGTAACTTAAGGTAAGCTATAGGAAAACTAAGGAACTTTAGGTAAGCTATAGGAAAACTGTAGGATAACCCCAGTAAAGGGAGGCCACATAACCCCGGTAAAGGGAGTCAGCATAACCTGGTAAAGAGAGGCCACCTAACCCCGGTGAAGGGAGGCCACATAACCCTGGTGAAGGGATTCTGCATAACCCTGGTAAAGGGAGGTCTCATAACTCCAGGATGGGGGTCACAAGTGTCACTTAAGGCTAATGGAACTGCCGTAAAACGATCTACTGTAACAGCATATGTAACTACACTGGCCAAGGTTAGTCCTTGGTTTTTGGAAGAGGTAGTCCTAAATATTCCACAATGGAAACATGATAAAGAAGATCTTATTAAAGCAGAAAAATAATCCCCGTTACCTAGAGGTATTTTTCCCATGTGGCAGCTCATTAAGGAATGTCTAACATCTAAAAAAGGTAAAATAATAACTTTAGTAAAAAAAGGAAATATGTGTCTGGAAGAGATAAACAACTAAGTATAACTTCTCAAAAAGAGGAAGAAGAGGAGGGGCTTACTGGGGAGAAATTAGAAAGAGCATCAAGGACACAGTCGCCCCCATCAGTTATATTGGGAAGGAATACCAATCCCTTCCTGGAGGTAGCAGCTTCCCCCCCAAGCAGCCTGCCCCCTATATTCCCCAAAGTACCCTTGGAAGGAGTTATCTCATGCTATAAATCAGATGGGTTTTTCACCACGGGGAGAAGAAACCCCCCTTAAGGAAACCTCAGCAATCTCACAATTCTTCCCTGTACTAGAGGACCAAAATAGACAAAGATTCCACCAACCTCTGGATTTCAAAACAGTAAAAAATTTTAAGAAGGCAGTGGCTACATATGGCCCACAGGCCCCATTTACTATTAGTATACTGGAATCAGTATCAGGGCTAAATCTAGTGCTGGAAGATTGGAAAAGGCTACGTAAAGTTGTGCTATCAGGAGGGCAGTACCTAGTGTGGAAAACTGCATGGCAGAAAGCCTCAATAGAAACGGCACGCCATAATGCTGCCGCAGGCTTTCCCCAAAGAAATGTAGAAATGCTAACAGGAGAAGGAAACTATGAAGGTATTCAACAACAGATTATTTATGATCCTGGGGTGTACGTACAAATTGCTGCTGCTGCTACTAAAGCCTGGAAGTTAATTCAAGGGTCAGGAGATTTACAGGGGCAGCTGTCTAAGGTGATTCAGGGGAGTAATGAACCATTTGCAGATTTTGTTGGTAGACTAATCCAAATGGCTGCTAGAGTATTTGGGGATTCAGAACAAGCTATGCCCTTAATAAAACAATTAGCTTATGAGCAAGCAAATAGATGGTGTAAAGAAGCTATAAGACCATGAAAAATAAAGATTTAAGTACATATATAAAGGTCTGCCGGGATATCAATGATGCAGTCATTACAGGACAAGTAATAGCTGCTGCTCTTCATGGGTCAAATCAGGGGCAATCAAGAGCTAAAGAAATAATATGCTTTAAGTGTGGGCAAGAAGGGCACTGCAGAAGAGACTGCCCTGAAGGACCCATAGGATTAAAACCTAGGGGAACACCTAAGACTGGAGAACAACAAGGGACAAATCAACCTGCCCCAGGTCTATGTCCCTGCTGCTAGAAAGGAAGGCACTGGGCAAGATATTGTACATGAAGATTTGATATAGAGAGATATCCTATGCCAGCCCAGTCAAAAAACAGCCATGGGGGCCCAACCTGGGGCCCTCAAATATACAGGGCCTTTCAGAATCCCATAGTACAGATCCCCACTCACAATCCTTTCTGACTATCTCCTCGTTGTCCTGAGGAACATCAGGGAGCGGGAGATTGGACCTCTGTGCCTCCGCCCAACTAGTTTTAACCCCAGAAATGGGAGTACAAGCAGTCCCCACGGGTGTACATGGACCACTCCCTGAGGGCACAGCAGGATTATTGTTGGGGTGGAGTTCCAAAACTCTGTCAGGATTACAAGTATTTCCAGGAGTCATTGATTCTGATTATACTGGAGAAATAAAGATTATGTTATCTTCCCCTCAAGGGGTATCTGTTGTTTCTCCAGGAGATAAAATAGCACAAATATTGATATTGTCTAGCCATCATGAGGCCTTTCCCAGTTCACAAAGGACTGGAAAAAACAATGGGTTTGGATCCACAAGATCAGGTGTCTTTTGGGCACAATCAACAAAAAATAGACCCATGCTTAAATTAAAAGTTAATGGTACTCCCATAGAGGGTCTAATAGACACGGGTGCTGACATCTCTATTATAAGACAGAAGGACTGGAACAAATCATGGCCTGTAACAGCATCCAGTACTACCTTATGGGGACTTGGATTTGCCCAAACCACATTACAAAGTTCAGCTGTATTATCTTGAGAGGACTCTGATGGGAAAAGGGGAACATTCCAACCTTATGTATTAGCTCACCTGTCATTCTTTGGGGAAGAGACATTTTAACACAGATGGATGTTGTCATTTCTTCCTCAGTTGAACAAAATATTTCCTGTCTAAACCCAACCATTTTACCAGTCATGGTGGGACAAGGTTATATCCCTGGAAAAGGACTAGGCAAGAATCTACAAGGTATGACCTGCCCCATTCAAGTCGAAGGACAAACAGGGATTGAGGGGCTGGGTATTCTGGAGGGGCCACTGAACCATTAAAGATAACATGGAAATCCAATAATCCTATCTGGGTCCCCCAGTGGCCCCTTTCTAAAGAAAAAAATAGAGGCAGCCCAGGAAATATTTAATCAACAATTGAAGGAAAACCATATCATTCCTTCCACTTCCCCTTGGAATATACCCATTTTTGTCATAAATAAGAAGTCTGGGAAATGGCGACTTTTGCAAGATCTGAGAGCCATAAATTCCAGTTTGCAGATTATGGGCCCGGTATAACTGGGTCTCCCTTCGTTAGCTGCTGTTCCAAAACATTATCATATCATCTCTATAGACATAAAAGATAGTTTCTTTTGCATTCCTGTGCATTCCGAGGATAACCCTTGATTTGCCTTTTCCATTCCTTCTTTAAGTAATGCAGGGCCTAATACTAGATACCAATGGGTGGTCCTTCCCCAGGGAATGGCAAATAGTCCCACTATGTGTCAAATATATGTTGGCCAGACTATATCACAGTTTAGACAGAATTATAAAGAACTTTATTGTCTCCATTATATGGATGATATTCTTTTGACTCACAGAAAACAGAAGACTTTAGGGCATTTAATAATATTATTGATACCCTAGAAAAATGGGGATTACATGTGACCCCAGTAAAGGTGCAAACCCACAGCCCTATTACCTTTCTAGGACATCGAATATTAGATACCTGTGTTACGCTACAAAAAAAAAAAAAAAATTCAATTAGCCATGGAAAAGCTTAAGACTCTAAATGATTTCCAAAAATTATTAGGTGATATAAATTGGGTAAGACCAAATTTGGGAATCACCACTGGTCAACTTAAGCCTCTGTTTGATAATCTCCAAGGAGATTCAGACCCTACATCCCCCAGAAATTTAACTCCTGAAGGTAGAAAAGCCTTGAGGTTAGTAGAACAAGCTTTAAAAAATGCTCATAGTGATAGAGTTGATCTATCCTTGCCTTATAATCTCGTAGTATTAGATTCTGAATATACTCCTACAGGTCTATTGTGATAAACTGGACTCCTAATATAGATCCATTTGCCAGTGTCCCCCAAAAATGTTGTTTCCCCATATCCTGTGATGGTAGCAAATCTAGTTACATTAGGATTTAAGACAGCCCTTCGAGTTTTTGGAGTTCATCCTCAGACAGTTATTGTCCTGTACTTGGCAAAACAGATTGAAATACTAATTAACAGTAATGGAGATTGGGCAATTGTCTATTGTTCCACCATGGCCACATTTGATAATCATTTGCCAAGTTCACCTATTGTCAGCTTCTTCAAAAGACATCCTGTTATTTTCCCTCAGGTTGTTAAGGCTCAACCTATCCCAGCAGCAAATACAATCTTTACAGATGGCTCCTCCTCCAGCACAGCTACAGTAGTTTCTGATAAAGTACAGACTATTATTACTTCTCATAAGTCTGCTCAAAAAACTGAACTGGAAGCAATTATAACTGCCTTACAAACATTTCCTGAGAAACCTTTAAATATTTATATTGACAGTCTCTATATTGCCCAGCTTGTGCCCCAGCTTGAGACAGCTGGACCCATTAGTCCTCAATCAACCTTACAACAATGCTTTTATCAAGTATAAACTCTTCTGTGGGCTCACAAAGAACCTTTATATATAGGCCATATCAGAGCACAATCAGGCTTACCTGGGTCTTTAGCTCAAGGAAATTCTACTGCAGACTCAGCTACTCGAGATCCTCATGTGTTTAATATTGTACAAGAAGCAATTAATTTCCATAAAGATTTTCATGTCAATGTTACTACTCTCAAAATAAAATATAACATTACAAAAGAACAAGCCAAAAATATAGTAAAACAGTGTCCTGTCTGTATGCCTCATTTATCTGTTCCTCATTTTGGTGTCAATTCTAGAGGATTCCTTCCAAATCATCATTGGCAGATGGATGTCACCCATCTACCCAAATTTGGTACTTTAAAATTTGTACATGTAACTGTAGATACCTACTCAGGATATATATTTGCTACCGCCCATACAGGGGAAAAGACAAAAGATGTAATCAGTCATTGCCTTCAAGACTTTGCTACTATGGAAAGGCCAAAATCAGTTAAAACAGATAATGGGCCTGCGTATACTTCTTCATTTCAACAGTTTTGCTCAAATTTTAATATCTATCATTCTACAGGATTGCCCTACAATCCACAAGGACAAGCTATCGTGGAAAGGGCTAATCAAACATTAAAAGTCTGCTTAACTAAACAAAAGGGGGGAATAGGGGCATTAGCCCCTCCCAAGAACAGACTTAACCTTGCTTTATTCACCCTCAATTTTTTAACTTTGGATGCTATGGGCTGTACTGCGGCTGATAGACATTTTAGTGGAAAGTCTGGTGGCCATCCACAAGCAATGTGGAAAGACATCTTGACTGGGTCCTGGAAAGGACCTGACCCAGTATTAATTTGGGGGAGAGGATCTGTTTGTGTTTTTCCTCAGGACCAACAACAACCTATCTGGGTCCCGGAGCGCTTGGTAAGAACTATTCATAAGAAAGAAAATGGCACTGAAACACAAAATGATGGTGATGGTGGTAAGCCTGCTGTTGTTAGCTCTTCCTAAAACTTTTGGGGATATATCACTCATGGCACGCAAGTTTTCCCTCAATTATTTCCTAGTACAGAACTTCTAGGTATCCCTTATCTACCAGCTGATTCTTCTGTAAAGCCACTTATTACTAGTCTAAACTTCAAGTTAAGAGGTAGTCTTTGCTTCCTCTGGTTAGCCACCTCAGAAACTGCCGTAATACAGGGAGGCAATCTCTCTCTCATTCTATAAAGGTACAGTCAAAAGCAAGCCTATATAAAGGGAAGTAATACACCTGTTTATAGTTATACAGGGTGTGAGGCCAATTACTCTTCCTTTTATCAGGTTTTCCCCCCTACTCCCGTATGTGTCACGTCTCCATTTGTGTTCATTCTGTCTAACAGTTCTAAGTTTGATATTAACATTACTAATAACAATGATAATGATACTGAGGTCCTTAACTGTGTTATGTGTTAAGAGTGTTATGTATTATGTGTTAAGAGTGTTATGTGTCTAGTTGTTGGTATGCTTCACTATTTCCTCTGGCTGTGACTGCCAGGATTCCAAAATTCATTCCAGTCCCAGTGACCTTAATTCATAGTGAGTGGAATTTCCTACCCGTGAAAGCAAAAAGAGATTTTGATCTCAGCCATTATAGCCTTCACTGTTGCTGCAGCGGCTACTGTGGCTGCTGCCACTGCTACTGGACTTGCCCTAGGAACTGCTGTTCCTACTGCTCACCACTCAACAATCTGTCACAAGCCACTGCCGAAGCATTGACAGTCCAGGAAAACATCAATGTGCATCTTGCCATGGGAATCCTGATTCTAAACCAAAGAGTGAACTTACTACAAGAACAAGTGGACATGTTGACTGTTACTACACAGACGGGCTGTCTAGTGCATGCCCAAGCACTATGCATTACCCGATACCCTATTCTAATATTACTGCTGCTGCCAATATGTCCAAATGGCTTGGTAGCATGCTTAATGGGACATGGACTAAAGAGTTTACTAATTTGACTACCCCATTAAGAAATTCTATATTTGTGGTAAATAGTACTCAGGTCAAGGTCCTGGGTATGCCAGAAGCCATTAGTTTCTTACAGTCAGTGTTACAATTTGGTAAACAATGGATGGGAAGTTTTGCTATCATGGGATTGTTATTCTTGCTGTTATTATTGCTGCTCAGATATCTGTTGTCTCTAAGGAGTCATCAAAGATGGCAAGGCTTAGTGATACGGCAAGCTCTTATGGCCATTGACCAAGGCTCTGATCCTCAGATTTGGCTCTCCCAATTACAGGATTGGTAGTCAATGACTAGTAAGCACAGGGTGGACTTTATACCAACCTAAGACAGGGATCAAAGCATGCCAACAGCTCTTTGACTCCCAATGATGGGTAAGGATAAAGTCTGACTCTGGCACCCAAGACAGGCACAGTCGCTGTCCTTTTCCTTTTATAACAAAGAGGGGGAGCCTGTTGAGGGCCGTCTTGGACAAGATGACACCTAGCAGTGAGCCAAAGGGCACTGGCTACCAAAATAAGAAAGTAACCAAAAAGGTTGCTTGCCTACTAGTTCCTTGGAGACTTATGATGTGTCGACGCCAGGCTCTAGGATTGGCTATCTAATATCATGACGCACGTGGACAGCTTGTGATTCATATAGTGTTATGTTGACATTCCTCTGCATGCTCTCCTGTGTGAGAGAAAGCTTTGCTATAATTGGCTGATAAGCTAGGAGCCTGGGGGAGGAGAGAGGGAGAGGGAAGAAGAAGGGAGATAGTGGCAGAACAAAGGAGGTAGAAAAACAGGGAGGACACAATAAATCTGGTCAACTAACGATTGGTGGTGTCTCCTTTTTCCGCGCTGGTTCCGCCGGACTGAACAATTATTCTCCCCTTTCCCCCTCCCTCCCACTCTTTTTCCCACTATTTTAAAACATTTCCCTTTGGGATGGTCTGAAAGGAAGTCCCTGGACAGGTCTCTCTGCCCCATGGCACTCCTGAGCCTTCCTGCTTCCCATCTGACTCTCTTCCTCCCCAGTGGCTTGTTTTCCACTATAAGTTTCCACCTGCTGTACCTCTCAACACTGCTTCTCAGAGGCTGAAGGACTGCTGGGCCCATGCCTGCAGCACAGTCCTGCTTTTCTTTACCAAATATTGTGAAAATAGTCTCAAAGGAAGGAGCAGAGAAAGAGAGAGAGAGGAAGCCATCCCAGCAAAGTGTGGGAATAAATAATACACAGAGAAAATAAAGTCCAGGTTTCAGTAACTTCCTGCATCCCCGTGGTCCTGTGTTTTAGCATTCTCCAGAAATGGATCATGCTGAGACAGAGGGACCTATGAGCATCCTGTGGCTAAAACGTTAGAATCTTCATGCCTTTCACTAAGGGAAGTAATGGGCTTTCGGACAAATTTGTCCCAGTTCAAGTTCCTACATGCCACACACACCTGCCAAGAGTATGAATTCATACCAGAAGTGGCCGTGGGATATGCCTACATCTGCTGGCCAGGGCACGACCTGGGGTAGATGTGCAGTGCTTCTGAATGAAGGAAGGACAGACAATGTGACTTGTCACTCTGTCTTCCAAGGGGAAGTTTACCCTTCTTGTTCTTGTCTTCCTCTCATTCTTTTTAAAAAGGTGATACAAAAAAAGAAGAAAGGAGGAGGAGGAGGAGGAGGAGGAGGGGGAGAGGGGGAGAGGGGGGGAGGGAGAGAGAGAGAGAGAGAGAGAGAGAGAGAGAGAGAGAGGGAGAAAGAGAGAGAGAGAGAAGCTGCTCTGCTTGGACAACTGGAAAGCTGATTTCACAATAACAACTCATGGCAGAGTCCCTCCAGGAGATGGGCCAACTCAGGAATCTTGATGGGGCCATATGACCCATCTGCAGACCCCTCTGGTGAATCATGTCCAGACTGGATTTGGGCCACTATACCACACAAATTGCTCAGCAAAATTCTAGTGGAGCTGCCATGGCCCTGAGGATCTGCAGCTAGAGGTGACTTCAAGGAGAGCTCCACTTCACTGTTTGTTTATTTTCCCCCAGAATTGTAGTAAAGAGAAATGGCTTTGGATTATTTTTAGTTTGCTCTGTTAGAGTGAGAATTCAGCTTCTTTTGGACAACTGTCCACATTACTACTTGAGCAGTTAGAATTCAGGTCTGCAGTGAAGATACTAATCACAGTGACAGATCAGAGAGCGAGGACTTTGACCAGGAGTTAGGAAGCACACTTCACAGCTGAAACTGCAAACCCATTTGTCCCCCAACTAACAGTGCAGACCCTTGCCTGAGCCTAGCTGATGGTGCCTCAGGCACAGCTGGACTTGCTCATGGCACCCGTTCCTTGGCGCTGAGCCTTGGTCTCTGAGCTGTGAACACACAGTTTCCAACAAATCATTAGCAGGGGTGAAATCTGACTTTCATTTCTCTACTTTCGAGTCCTTCCTCATCTCAGAGGTGATACATTTCAGTCTCTCCAGCGATAGTGCTGAATCACATGTTAACCAGATGGCTCTCAGCATTCCAGACTACCTTCCGTCTGATCATGGCTTTTAAAACAACACCCTCCTTGCACACAGCACCCTTGTACAGGAGCTGGTGAACAAGCACACTATTTATAAAGTATGTCATCAGAGAACCCAATCCAACTTATTAACCATACGCCGGCCCACTCCTCACTCAGGCAGTTCACTGGCCGTGGCCTTTCATTCGGGATCTGCCATTTACACTTCCAATAATAAAACATAATTGAAATTTCATTTCTCCTTCACCAGATGCCAGCTGAACAGATGGTTTGTAATTGTTGGGTCCAGATACTTTATGCTGCTGGTTTCACATGCAAGATCACACAACTGCTATCCAGCTGAATGCTGCTCATTTAAGACCTCGCTTTCACATTAAGAACCTAACTGTTTCATAGGGCTGTAAAATCTGTCATTAAAACTAATTGGTTAAAATTGAAACAATGATTACAACAACCCTACAGAAATTCAAAGAACAGTTAACAATTAAAATATCAGCTGTGTTCCTGAGGCAAGTGGGAGTATTCGTACAGAAACATCTGGGTTCATGTGTGTGTGTGTAGGAACCCAGGTAGGAGGGCAGAATGTGTGGTGCACTTCATGTGTCCCTCGGCCGTCCAACCTACCTGAGCCTGCAACCCCATCTGCAGGTACATTGGGTTAATTTGTGTTCTGCGTCCAAGTTCACTACTTCTTTGATGGAACTACAATCCCATCTGTGCTTTTCTTTACTCTAATTGTGAGCCTGCTGACATTGTATCCAGCAATGTGCACTTAGAACACCAAGAATTATCCCCACCCTGAGATCTACCTGATGGTGCCTCAGGCACAACTGGACTTGCTCGTGGCACCCATTCCTTGGAGCTGAGCCTTAGTCTCTGAGCTGTGAACACGCAGCTTCTAGCAAGGGTGGGACAGGGTCTACAGAAGGGCAGCAGCACTGCACACAGGCAGTCGAGGGCAAGGAGTGTTCTCCCCCAGGCTGCTCATTTGCAGCAGCCTTGGCACACTCATCATCATTTAACTGTGTTGGTGGAATATCTCAGAGTGACACAGCTGGAGGTGTGGTGGGCTCCATGCAGCCCAAGCCCCCACCAGCTCCCCATGCTCCTGGGCTCCTCCATGGCCTCCCCGCCTCCTCCCACACAGCCTCCATTATCCACTACTTGCAGGTCTTCTATCTTTTCCACTCAAAATCTGTTCTCAGAAAAGGCTCAGATGAACTCACTTTCATATGAAATGTCTTAAAGACTCAAAACAATTTCCCCAGGGAATTTGCAGAGTCCAGAGCCTTCTTAGACAGGAAGTTGCCTTTACGCAGGGACAGGCACAGCGTCCCGTCCTGGAGTCTCTGAGGTCATCCCATGTCTTGGTGATACTGTTCTACTTCTGACCCTGTGCTCCACCACTCAAAGAGGACCACCATCAGGCTTTTGTGTGGAATGAGGAAAAACAAAACACTTGGAAATATGGAGAGTGATGAGACCACAGAGAATTCTTGGAGGAAGCAGACACCAAGTGACCCAAAGGCAGAGGGGAACCTGGGGACTTGTTTGAAAAGGCTGTTGGCCTCCCATGACAACTTGCTGCATGCCAGAACATTCCACTGAGGTTAGGGCAGTGCTCACCTAGAATGGGTGTGAGAGTTCTGGTGACTCCCTTCTCATCTGCGGAAGCCTGCCACACTCCTCACCCCATCTCCAGGACACAGTTCAAGCCATGGTATTGGGTCCTGCTCAGCACACATGTACATGTGAAAAAGTCATCAAAGAATTATGACCCCATAAAAGCACCTCAAAAAGAACAGTTTCCCTTTGTTAGTGTTTTTGTATCTTTTAGGAGGTAACTTTGGAACTTTAAAGGGTTTCAATCTGATTATTAAAATGATTATTATTGTAATTGCACAGTTCAGAGATTTGGGACATTGAGCTAAATCAACACTAATCCAGTCACAGACCAATGCAGTAAACAAATTCTAAAAAAAGAAATCACATTTCCAGATTACAGAGCCGATAAAACTTGCACATATAATTGACAGTTTGCCTGCTATTTTTATGTGACAGAGATACAGAATCTAACCTCAGGCAGAGTCCACTCTGGCTCCAGGAATCTGCTCTTCCAGTGGATTTGTAAGCTGTAGGGCAGGTGATGAGGGCATGGGGTATTCAAACATGTGACCAGGACCAGCTCAGCTCCTTTTCCCCATACTCATCCTGTGTCCACCCTAGCACTGAGCTTTGGGGCCAAGAAGGAGCAAGAAAAACCTGTTTTTAAGAATCTCAAAGCTGATAAAACTGTGAAAACTCCTAAATTCAGCAGAGAGAGAGAATATCCTCTGTGTTTTTAACTGTGTACTTATAAAACTAGGGACTGGGACAGGACAAAATCCTAGGGTCACTCCAACTCAGACACAGAAAAGCACATCTCTGGGAGTGAGTTAGATGGGAACAGCCAAGCAAGAACAGCTCAAAGCTCTTTATCTCCCAAAGCAAAGAACCAGACCAAAAAATGCCAAATACTTGTTCTTGGAAGACTGTAAATTAATCAAAAGTTTTAAATTTTCTGAGGAGCATTTGGTGAAGAAAAATGGTGGGATGTCTGTAGAGCCTATAGCCTGTGAGTTGTAATGTGACCTTTCCTGAAAACCCTCCCCAGCTCCATATGGTCTTGAAACCCTACAGATGCTCCTCAGGATACACCTGGGGCAATCCTTGATGTCAGCACAGATGGAGGGGTCCATGACACAGGTGGAGGGTGCTGCCAGTATTCTGCACCCCGCCACACACCATTTTACAACCTGGATCATCAGTCTGCAAACATCCTAGCCAGCCTGCGTACATTCTCGCCAGTCATTAGTCTGTTGTTATTAGCACACAAAATTTGACTACTTAAGAATAGCTCTGCCACCATTATCTCTCTCTCTCCCTCACTCTTGCTTTTGTGTGTGTTCTCTTGCTCTCTCTGTCACTTTCTCTCTCTCTCTCTCTTGCTCTCTCTCTCTCTCTCCTCACTCTTGCTTGCTCTCTTGCTCGCTTTTGCTCTCTCACTTTTTCTTTCTCTTCTCCTCACTCTTTCTCACTCTTGCTCACTCTCTCTCTCTCTCTCTGTGTACAGACACTCTGTGCTTAATAAAATCTCTTGCATGAGTTCTAGTGTTTGGAGTGGTTTCTGGGTACTTTCAGAGGAGTCTGAGAAATGGGGGGGAGGTGTCCATGACATGAATGTGTGGGTTCATGACATCAGTGGAGTGTTCCATGACACAAGTGGATGGTCCATGATACAGGAGGAGGGGTTCATGACAGAGGTGAAGAGTCCATGACAATAGTGAAGGGGTCCATGACATAGGTGAATGGGTTCATGTCATGGGAGAAGGTGTCATTGACACCGGTGGAGGGTCAATGACAAAGGTGGAGGGATCCATGACACAGATGGAAGGGTATATGACATGAATGGAAGAGTCTATGACATGGGTGGAGAGGTCCATGACACAGGTGGAGAAGTCCATGAAAGAGGTGGAGGGGTCCATGACATTGGTGGAGGGGTCAATTACACAGGTCGAGGTGTCCATTGCACAGGTGGGATTCTATGACACAGGTGGGTAGAGGGGTTCATGACACAGGTGAGGAAGCCATGACATGGGTAGAGGGTCTGTGACATAGCTCGTGGGGTTCATGGAAAGGGGGTGGGGTTCATGACACAGTGGGCAGAGACCATGAAACCGATCAGGGTCCATGAAACAGGTGGAGAGTCCATGACTCAGGTGGAGGGTACCATGACACTTGTGGAGGTGTTGATGACACAGATGGAGGGGTCAATGACACAGGTGGAGGGATCATGACACAGGTGGCATTGTCTATGATACAGGCAGAGGGTCAATATCACAGGATGAGGTTTCCATGAAAGAGATGAAGGGGTCCATGAATTAGGCGGATGATTCCATGGCATAGGTAGCATGTTCCATGACACAGATGGAGGGGTACATGAAGGGGTGGAGGGATCCATGACAAAAATAAAGGGGTCCATGACACAGATTGAGGGGTCAATGAACAAGTGGAGGGGTCCATGACACAAATGGAGGGGCTCATGACACAGTTGAACAGGTCCATGACACAGGGGGAGTGTCATTGACAGGGGTACAGTGTCAATGACACAGTTGGAGGGGTCCATAACAGGAGTGGAGGGGTCCAGTGACACAGGTTGAGGGGTCCATGACACAGGTGGAAGATCTATGACACAGGTGGGGGGGCCATGACAAAAGTGGAGGGATCCATGACATGGGTGGAGAGGTCCATGACATGACCAGAGGGTCCATGACACAGGTGGAGGGGTCCATGAAACAGGTCAAGGGTCCATGACACAGGTGGAGGGGTCCATGACACAGGTCAAGGGGTTCATGAAACAGGTGGAAGATTCCAGTGACACAGGTCAAAGGGTCCATGACACAGGTGGAGGTGTCCATGACACAGGTTGAGGGATCCATGACACAGGTGGAGGGGTGCATGACCCAGGTGGAGGGTTCAGTGATACAGGGGAAGGGGTCCAGTGACACAGATCGGGGGGCCCATGACAAAAGTGGAGAGGTCCATGACATGGCCAGAGGGTCCATGACACAGGTGCAGGGGTCCATGATACAGGCCAAGGGGTCCACGACACAGTGGAGGATTCTATGACATGGGTGGAAGGGCCCATGACACAGGTGGAGGGGTCCATGACACAGGTTGAGGGGTCCATGAAACAGGTGGAGGATTCCAGTGACACAGGTCAAAGGGTTCATGACACAGGTGGAGGTGTCCATGACACAGGTTGAGGGATCCATGACACAGGTGGGGGGTTCATGACAGGAGTGGAGGGGTCTATGACATGGGTGCTGGGGTCCAAGCCACAGGTGGAGGGTTCCATGATGTGGGTTGATGGGTCCATAACACAGTTGGAGGTGTCTATCACATAAGGTGTAGGGGGTGGCTTGACACAGGTGGAAGGTCCATGACACACATGGGGGATCTATGACACAGGTGGGTATGCCCATAACAAGGGTGGAAGAGTTCATGACACAAGTGGTGGGGTGCATGACACAGAGAGTTGATGATACATGAGTAGGGGTTCAAGACACAGGCGGAGGGTATATGACATGGAAGGAGGTATACATGACACAGGTGGAGATGTCTGTGACACAGGTGAAAGGGTCTATGACATGGGTGGAGGGGTCTCTGACTGACACATGTGGAGGGGTCCATGACACATGTGGAGTGATCCATGACACAGATGGAGGTGCAATGGCACAAGTAGATGGTCCATGACACAAGTGAAGAAATCCATGACACAGGTGGAGGCGTCCAACATGGCTAGAGTGTCATGAAACAGGTGAGGGTCAATAACAGGTGGAGGGATCAAGGACACAGGTGGAGGGATCCTGGACATGGGTGGTGGGATCCATGACAGTGTGGAGGGATCCATGACATAGGCTGAGTGGTCCATGACATGGTAGATGGGTCCTTGACACAAATGGAAGGGTCCATAACACCGGTGGACAGGTGTATGATACAAGTGGAGTGGTCCTTCATACATTTGAAGGGATCCATGACACAGGCAGAGGGTCCATAACACTGGTGGAAGGGTCCATGACACAGGTGGAGGGGCCTGACACAGGTGGAGGTGTTCATGACACAGGTGGATGGGTCCATGCAATGGGTGAAAGGGTCCATTACACAGGTGCAAGGGTACTTGACATGGGTTGAGGGGTCCATGACACAAATGAAGGTGTCCATGATACAGATGGAGGGTCAATGACACAGGTGAGGGGTCCATGACACTTGTGGAGGGGTTTATGACATGGGTGGAATGGTTTATGACACATGTGGAGAGTGCATGACGCATGAGAAGGTGTCCATGTCACAGGTGGAGGGTCCATAACACAGGTGGAGGAGTCCAGTGACACAGGTAGAAGGATCCAAGAAACAGGTGGAGGAGTAAATGACATGGGTAAAGGGGTCCATGTCACAGGTAGAGGAATAATGACATGGCTGGAGGGACCATGACACAGGAGGAGGGTCCAAAACATAGGTTGAGGGTCCATGACACAGGTGGAGGGGTCCATGACACTATGGAGGGATTCATGGCACAGGTGGAGGTTGTCCATGATGCTCATGGAGGGGTCCATGACATGGATGAATGGGTCTATGACATGGTTGGAGGAGCCATGATATGTGGAGTGGCCATGATGTGGGTTAAGGGTCCATGACACAGGTCAAGGTTTCAAAAACACAGGTGAAGGAGTCCACAACCTAAGTAGAGGGGTCTATGGTATGGGTGGTGTGGTTTATGACACAGGTGGAGTGGTCCATGACACAGTTGGAAGTGTCCACGGCATTTGTGGATGGGTTCATGGCACAGATGGAGGGGATCATGACATTGGTGAATGACATGGGTGGAGAGGTTCATGACACAGTTGAGGGGTTCATGACACATGTGGAGGGTCCATGACAGAGATGGGAGGTCCATGACACAGGTAGAGGTATCCATTAGACATGTGGAGATGTCAATGACATAGTTGGAGGGTATATGACACAGGTCAAAAGATCCATGTCACAGGCTGAAGGTTTCATGACACAGGTGGAGGTTGTCCATGGCATAGGTGGAGGGGTCCATGACTGGGTGGAGATTCCCCAACACAGGTGGAGGGGTCCATGACACAGGTGGATGGTTCCAGTGATACAGGTGGAGGGGTCACTGACACGGGTAGAGGTATCCATGACACAGGTGGTGGATCCTTGACACTGGTGGAAGGGTCCATGTCACGGGTGCAGAGGTCCTGGATACAACTGGAAAATTCTCTGACAGAGGTGGAAGAATCCATGACACAGGTGGAGGGGTCCATGACACTGATGGAGGGGTCCAGTGACACATGTGGAGGGTCCATGGCACAGGTGGAAGGCTGCATGACACAGATGGGAAGGTCCATGTTCCAAATGGAGTGGACAATGATAGAGGTGGAGGGTTCATGACACAGGTGGAGGGGTCCATGACAAGGGTGGAGGAATTCATGACACAGGTGGTAGGTCCATGACACTGGTGGAAGGGTCCAGGACACAGGTGGAGCATTCAATGACATGGGTTGAGGGGTCTATGACACAAGTCAAGGGGTGATGAAACAGGTGAAGGGGTCCATAAAATGGGGAGGGAACCATGACACAGTTAGCTATGTATGTGATACAGGTGGAGGGTCCATGACTCAGGTTGAGGGGTCCATGATACACATGGAGGGTTCTGTGACACAGGTGGAGTGGTCCATGACACAGATGAAGGGGTCCAAGACATACATGGAGGGATCCATGACACAAGTGGAGGGACCCATGACATGGGTCAAGGGTACATGAAATGGGTTAAGAGTCCATGATGCAGGTGGATGGGCCTGGGACACAGGTTGAGAGTTCACGACATGGGTGGAAGAGTTCATGACCAGTGGATGGGTCAAAGACATAGGTGAAGGGTCCATGACACAGGTGGAGGGTCTAGTAACAGACATAGAGGGTCCATACATGGCTGAAGTGGTCCAAGATACAGGTGGATGGGTCTATGACATGGCTGGAAGAGTCAAGTGACAAGGATGGAGGTGTACATGACACAAGTGGAGGGCCCAATGACATAGATGGATAGGGTCCATGACACAGGTGGAGGGGTCCAGGACAAAGGTCGAGCAGTCCATGACACAGGTGAAGGGATCATTGACACAGGCATAGGCATTCATATGCAGGTGGAGGGGTTTATGAAACAGATGGAAGAGTTCATGACACAGGTCCCAGGGTCCATGACAGTTGCCACATGCATGACACGATTGGAGGCATCCATGACATGGCTAGAGGGGTCAATGGCACAGGTGGAGGTGTCCAGTTATATAGGTGGAAGGGTCCATGACACCCATGACAGGCAGGGCCTTCACCTTGGATGTCAGCATAGGTGGAGGGGTCCATGACATGGGTGGAAGGGTCCATGACACAGTGACACAAGTGGAGGGGTCAATGACATGGGTGGAGGGGTTTAAGACATGGGTGGAGGGGTCCAAGACACAGGTAGAAGAGTCATGTGACACAGGTAGAGGGGTCCATGACATGGGTGGCAGGGTCCATGACACAGGTGGAGGCATGAATGAGACAAATGGAGGGTCCATAACATGAGTGGAGGTTCTATGACATAAGAGGTTGGTGCATGACACAGATGGAGGGGTTCCTGACACAAGTGGATGGTCCATGACTCAGGCGGAGGGTACATGACATGGGTGGAGGAGTCTGTGATGCATGTGGAGGGGTTCATTTCATGGGTGGAGGGGTCCATGACACAGGTTTAGGGCTCATGACACAGGTGGAAGGGTCCATGAGAGAAGTGAATGGGTCAATGTTACAGGTTGAGGGGTCCATGACACAGATGGAGGAGTCCATGACACAAATTGAAAGGTCCATGGCATGGGTTAAGGGGTCCATGACATGGTTGGAGGGGTCCATGACATGGATGAAGGCATCCATGACTGGGTGGAGGGGTCCATGATATGAGTGGAGGAATTCATGAAATAGGTGAAGGGATCATGACCTAGGTGGAGGGGTCCATGACCCATGGATGTGTCCATGACACAGGTGGAGATCCTTGACAAAGGTGGAAGGATTATGACACAGGTGAAAGGGTCCATGACATGGGTGGAGGTTCCATGACATGGGTGGAGGGGTCTGGGACACAGGTGTAGAGTCCCTGACACAGGTCGAAGGGTCCATGACAGAGGTTTAGGTTCCAATTACACAGTCAGAGGGGTCTATGATACAGGTGTAGCAGTTCATGACACTGGATAAGGGGAGAGTGACAGAGATGGAAGGTCCATGACATGGGTGGAAGGTCCATGACACACGTGGAGTTTCCATGACACAAGTGGGTGAAGCAAGACACAGGTGGAGAGGTCCATGACACAAGAGGAGGGGTCTATTGACAGACATGGAGGGTCCTCTACAAGGGTAGAGGGGTCCATGACACAGGTAGATTGGTAAAGTGACATTGGTAAATGGGTCCATGACACAGATAGAAGGTCCAGTGACGAAGGTGGAGGGGCTGATGACATGGTGGAGGGGTCCATAACACGCATTTAGGGTTCAAGACAAGGGTCCATGGCAGATGTGGATGGGTTGATGACAAAGGTGGAGGGGTCCATGACCTGGGTAGAGAGTTCCATGACACAGGTCAGGGTTACATGCAGGGCTCCATGACACATTGGAGGGGTCAATGACACAGGTGGAAGTTACATGACACAGAAGGAGGGGTCCATGACATGGGTGGAGGGATCCATCACATAGAGTGGTCCATGACACAGGTGGAGGGGCAATGACATGGGTGGAAGTATCCATGACATGGGCAGAGGGTACATGACTGACACAGGTGGAGGGGTCCGTGACCAAGGTGGAGGGGTCCATGACCAAGGTGGAGGAAAACATGACAGATTAGGGGTCCATTACAAAGTTGGATGGGTCCATGACACATCTGCAGGGGTCTATAACATGGTTGGAGGGTTCTATGACAGGGGTGGTGAGATCCAAACATAAGTGGTGTGGTCCATGACATGGGTGGATGGGTCCATGAAATGGGTGGAGGTGTCCAGACGTATGGAATGTCCATGATACAGGTGGAGGGTCCATGACACAGGTGAAGGGGTCCTTGACACATTTGGAGTGTACAGTGACACAGGTGGAGGGGTCCATGACACAGGTGGGGGTCTATGACACAAGTGGAGGGGTCCATAACACGGGTGGAGGGTACATGACAAAAGTGGAAAGGTCCGTGACATAGGCGCATGAGTTCATGACACAGGTGGAAGGGTCCATGACATGGGTACAGACATCCTGGACATGGCTGGAGAATATCCTGACAGAGGTGGAGAGTCCCTGACACAGGTGAAGGGATTGATGACACAGGTGAAGGTGTCCATGACATAGGATGGGGGTCCATGACACAGCTGGTTGGTCTATGACATGGGTGGAAGTGTCCATGACACAAGTAAGGGGTCCATGACATAGGTGGAGGGGTCCATGTCACAGTGGAGTGGTCCATGACACAGGTGGAGGTGTCAGTTGCTCAGGTATAGGGTCCATGACAGGTGTGGAGGGGTCCATAACACGGTAGAGTGGTCCATATCACATGGAGTGGTCAATGATACTGGTGGAGGGTCCATGACACAGGTGGAGGGATCCTTGACAGGGTGGAGGAATTTATGACACAGGTGAAGGGGTCCATGATACAGGTGGAGGGGGCAATCACATGGATGAATGAATCCATGACACAGGTGGAGGCATCCATGACATGGGTGGAGGGGCCCATGACACAGGTAGAGTGGTCCATAACACAGGAGGAGGGTCCATGACATGGACAGAGGTGTCCATGACCAGTGCGGAGGGGTCCATGTTACAAATGGAGTGATCCATGATACAGGTAGAGGGCCTAGTGACACAGGTGGAGTGGCCCATGACACAGGTATAGGAGTTCATGACTTGGTTGGAGGGATTCATGTCACAAGTGGAGTAGTCCATGTCATGGGTGGATGGGTCCATGACATGGCAGGAAGGGCCTATGACATGGGTGAATGTTTCCATGACAAAGGTGGAGTGGTTATGACACAGGTGGAGGAGTCCATGACACTGCTGGAGATGTCCAGACAAGGGTGAAGGGTTCATAACATGGACAAAAGGTTAAGTGGCACAGGTGGACAGGTCCATGACATGGGTGGAAGTGTTCATAAGACAGGTGGAGGGTTCACATGTGGAGGAGTCCATAACAAAGGTGGAAGGGTTCATGACACCTGTGCAGGAGTCTATGACATGACTGGAGTGTTCCATGACAGGGGTGGAGGGGTTCATGACACAGGTAGAGGGGTCCATGATACAGTGGAGTGGTCCATGACAGGAGTGGAGGGTTCCATTACACAGGTGAAGGGGCCCATGACAGGGGTGAATGAGTCCATTACACAGGTGGAGGGGTCCATGACACTAGTGGAGTGGTCCATTGACAGGTGGAGGGATCCCACAACATGGGAGGAGGGGTCCATGACACAGGTGGAGAGGTTCATGTCATGAGTAGAAAGGTCCATGACACAGGTGGAGGGTCTAGTGACAGACATGGAGGGTCTATACATGGCTTAAGTGGTCCAAGATGCAGGTGGATGGGTCTATGACATGGGTGGAAGGGTCAAGTGACAAGGGTGGAAGGATACATGACTCAAGTGGAGGGTCCAGTGACATAGATGGATACATCCATGACACAGGTGGAGGAGTCCATGACACAGGTGGAGGGGTCCATGACAAAGGTGAAGGTCCATGACACAGGTGAAGGGACCATTGACATAGGCATAGGTGTTCATACACAGGTGGAGGGGTTTATGAAACAGATGGAAGAGTTCATGAAACAGGTCATGGGGTCTGTGATGGTTGCCACATGCATGACATAGTTGGAGGCATCCATGATATGGCTACAGGGGTCAATGGCACAGATGGAGGGGTCCAGTTATATAGGTGGAGGGGTCCATGACACCCATGACAGGCAGGGTCTTCACCTTGATGTCAGCACAGGCAGAGGGGTCCATGTCATGGGTGGAAGGGTCCATGACACAGATGGAGGTTCCGGTGACACAGATGAAGGGTTCCATGAAATAGGTGGAGGGGTTCATGACACAGTTGGAGGGTCCATGACACAGGTGTATAGTCCAGTGACACAGGTGGAGGTGTCCATAACAAAGGTGGAGGGGTTCATTACTTGGGTGGAGGCATCCATTACACTGTTAAAGTTTCAATGACTCAGATGGAGGGTCTATTACAAGTGTGGAGCGTTCCATGACTTGGGTGGAGTGGTCCATGACAAGAATGGAGAGACCATGACATGGGTGGTGGGTACAAAATGGCTGGAGGGGTACAAGAGACAGGTGGAAGTGTCCATGAAATGGGTGGAGGGCCCATGAAACAGGTAGAGGGTCCATGACACAGGTGGAGGGGTCATGACACAGGGGGAGCAGTCCACGACACAGGTGGAGTGTCAACAACATGGGGGGAACATGTCCATGACATGGGTCGAGTGTCCATTACATAGGTCAATAGGTCTAGACACAGGTTGAGGGATTTATGATCCCAGTGGAGGGGTCCATGACAGGTGGAGGGGTTCAAGACATGGGTGGAGGGGTCCATGACATAGGTGGAGGATCCAGTGACACTAGTGGAGGGGTCCATGACAGGTGAAGAGGTCCGTGATATAGGTGAAGAGGTGAATGACAAAGGTGGAGGGTTCAGTGACACAGGTGGAAGGGCACATGACACAGGTTTAGAGGTCCATTACATGGGTGCAGGGGTCCATGAAACGGGTAAAGTAGTCCATGACATGGGTGGAGGGGTCCATGACACATATGAAGGCATCCATGAATAGGTAGAGGGGACCATGAAATGGGTAGAGGAGACCAGTGACAAGTGGAGGGGTTCAAGACTTGGGGGGAGGGGTTCATGACATGGATGAAGGCATCCATGACTGGGTGAAGGGGTCCAGAAAGAAGTGGACTATCCATGACACAGGTGGAGGTGTCCATGACACAGTTGGAGGGGTCCATGACATGGGTGAAGGAGTCTATGACATGGGTGGAGGGTCTAGTGACACAGGTGAATGGGTCCAAACAGGTGTGGAGGGTTCCATGACACAGGTGGAGGGGGTAATGACACTGATCGAGGGATTCGTGAACCAGTGGTGGGGTCCTTGACATGAGTAAATGGTCCAGGGACACAGGTTGTGGGGTCCATGACCCAGGTGCTGGGGTCCATGGCACAGGTGGATGGATCCATGGCACAGGTTGAGGATTCATGATACAGGTGAAGCAGTCCATAACCATGGTGGAAAAGTCAATTGACACAGGTGAAGGGGTCCATGACACAGGTGCAAGGGTCCATGACACAGGTGCATGGGTCAGTGACACAGTGGAGTGTCCATGACATGGATGAAGGTGTTCATGACATGGGTGGAGGGTCCAGTGACAGTTGGACAGGTCCAAACAGTGGTGGAGGGTTCCATTACAAAGGTGGACTGTCCATGAAACATGTGGAGGGGTCATGACATGGGTGGAGGGGTCCAAGACACTGATGGAGGGGTCCATGACCCTGGTGGTGGGGTCCATGACATGGGAAAAGGGTCCAGTGAAATAGGTACAGGGGTTCATGACAGAGGTGGAGAGTTGTGACAGAGGTAGAAGAATCAATGACACAGGTCGAGGGGTCTATAATGGATGGAGTGGTACAGTGACTTGGGTAGAGTGTTCCATGACACAGACAGAGGGGTATATTACACAGGTGGAGTGTCCATGACATAGGTGGAGGGATCCATGTCACATGTGGATGAGTCCGTGACACAGGTTGAGGGTTCATGACACAGATGAAGGGGTCCATGACAAGGGTGGAGGTTCCATGACATGGGTGGAGAGGTCTGTAACACAGGCGGAGAGTCCATGACATAGGTGTAGGATCCATGGCATAGGTGGAGGGTTCCATGACACATGTGAATGGGTCCATGATACACAGGGAGGGTTCATGATACAAGTGAACCAGTCCATGACAAAGTGGAGGTTCCATGACATGCGTGGAGAGGTCCATGCCACAGGTGGAGAGTCCATGACAAATGTGAAACTTCCATAACATAGGTGAAGGCATCCATGACACATGAAACAGGTTGAGGGATCATGACACAGGTGGAGTGGTCCATAACAATGGTTGAAAAGTCAATTGACACAGGTGGAGAGTCCATGATACAGGAGGAAGGCCCAGTGACAGGTGAATGGGTCCTTGACCCAGGTGAAGGGGTCCATGACACCAGTGGAGTGTTCAAGACACAGGTGGAGGGGTAGTGGAGGTGTCCAGACACCAGTGGTAGGTCCATAACAGGATAGAAGATTCAGTGAAACAGATAGATGGGTATATGACAGAAATGGACATGTCTGTGAGATGGGTGGACAGTTCCATGACACAGGTGGAGGGGTCCAAATCACAGGTGTATTGTCTATGACACAGGTGGAGGGGTCCATGACATGGATGTTGGGATCCATAACATTGGTGTAGGTGTCCAGACACAGGTGGAAAGTCTATGACATGGTTTGAAGGTTCAGTGACACAGGTGGATGGGTCCATGACACAGGTGGATGTGTCCATAACATGGGTAGAGGGTTCCATAACACAGGATGAGGGATCCAAGACACAGGTAGAGGGGCCATGACACAGGTGAAAGGGACCCTGACACTGGTGGAGGGTTCCATGACATGGGGGAAGGGTTCAAGAGGCAACTGGAAGGTCCAATGACATTGGTAGAGGAGTCCATGGCACAGATGGTGGGGACCATGACATGGGTGAAGAGGTTCATGACCTAGGTGGAGGGGTACATGATATGGTTGGAGGGTTCATGACACAGCTGGAGGGGTCCATGACAAGAATGGAGTGGTCCATGACATAGGTAGAAGGTCTGGTGACACAGGGGGAGGTTTCCATGAAACAGGTTGAAGGTGTCATGATACAGGTAGAGAGGTCAATGATACAGGTAGATGGTCTAGTAACACAGGTTAGAGTTCCATGACACAGGTAGAGGGGTCCATGACACATGTGGGATGTCCATGACACAGGTGGAGGGATCCATGACATATGTGGAGTGTCCATGACACAGGTGGAGGGCTCCATGACATATGTGGAGTGTCCATGACACAGGTGGAGGGCTCCATAACAAAGGTAGAGGTGTCCAGACATAAACGGAGGGTCCATGACACAGGTGGAAGTGTCCAGACATGGGTGGAGGGTCTGTGACACAAGTGGAAGTGTCCATGACATGAGTGAAATGGGTCAGGACACAGGTGGAGGGTCCATGACACAGGTGGGGGAATGCAAGACAGGGATGGAGGGACCATGGCAGAGTTGGAGGGTCCAGTGACAGAGGTAGAGGGGTCCATGACAAAAGAGGAGGGGTCCATGACATAGGTAAAGGGTTTCATGACAAGTTTGGAGGGACCATGACACAGGTGGAGGGGTCAATGACAAGGGTTGATGGGTCCATGACATGAGTTGAGAGTCCATGACAGAGGTGGAGGGGTCCATGACATGGGTAGAGGGGTCCATGACATGAGTTCAGGGTCAATGACACGTGTGGAGGGGTCCATGTGACAGATGTAATGGAACAAGGCACAGGTGGAATGTCCAAGACACAGGTGGAGTTTTCCATGACACAGGTGGAGGGTCCAGTGACACAGGTGTTTGTTGTCCATACATGGGTGGTGGGGTACATAACAAGGGCAGAGGGTCCATACATAGGTGGACAGGTCTGTGACACATGTAGATTGGTCCATGAAAGAGGTGGAGGGTTTATGACAAGTAAAGGGGCACAAGACAGAGGTGGAGTTGTCCAGTGACACAGGTGGAGGGGTCAATTGCACAGGTTAGTGTTCATCACACAGTTAGAGGGGTCCATGACAAGGATGGAGGGATCCATGACAAAATTGGAGGATCCAGTGACACAGATGAAGGGATCCATGACTCAGGTGGAGGGAACCATAACATGGGCGGAGGAATCCAGAGCACATTAGGAAGCATCCATGATACAGGTGGATGGGTCCAGTGACACAGATGGAGGGGTCCATGAAACTGGTGGAGGTTTTTATGATATGGGTGTATGGGTCCATGACATGGGTAGAGCAGTACAGTGACACAAGTAGAGGGGTCCATAACACAGGAACAGAGGTCCATGACAGGGTGGTGGGGTTTATGACACAGGTGCAGGGTTCATGACATAGGTGGAGGTGTCCATGACATATGTGGATGGGTCCATGACACAGGGGAAAGGTTAATGACACAGGTGAATGAGTTGGGACACAAGTGGAGAACCCATGACAAAGTTGGAGGGGTCCATGACACAGGTGGAGTTATCCACTGACACAGGTTTATGGGTCCATGACACAGGTGGAGGGCCCATGACACAGTGTGAGGGGTCCATGACACAGATGGAGGGATCCATGACACAAGTGGAGGGATCCATGACAACCACAGCAGGTAGGGCCCCCACCTCGATGTCACCACAGGTAAAAGGGTTGAGAGTTCTGTGACACGAGTGGAGGAGTTAATGGCACAGGTGGAGGGGTCCATGACACAGGTGGAAGATCCAGTGACACTGGTGGAGGGATTCATGACATGGTGGGAAGGGTCCATGGCACAGTTGGAGGGTTCAGTGTCAGAGGTGGAGGGGTCCATGAAAAAGAAGGGTCCATGACATAGGTAAAGGGTTTCATGACAAGGTTGGAGGGTCCATAACACAGGTGGAGGGGTCAATGACAAGGGTTGATGGGTCCAGAACATGGTTGGAGGGTCCATCACACCAGTGGAGGGGTCAATGACATGGGTGAAGTGATTCATGACACAGGTGGAGGGTTCAGTGACATAGGCAGAGGGGCCCATGACACAATGGAGGAGTACATGACACAGTTGGAGAGGTCCATGACGTGTGTGTAGGGTCCATGACATGGACATGGGTGTAGGGTTTGATGAATGGCGGGAGGTGTCCAAGACATGGGCGGAGGGGTTCATGGCACATTTAGAGGGGTCCATGACATGGGTGGAGGGGTCCATGATAGGGGTAGAGGCATCCATGACACAGGTGGAGGGGTCCATGACACGAGTGGAGAGGTCCATGACAAATGTTGAGGGATCCATGTCATGGGTGGAAATGTTCAGATGTGAGTAGAAGGTTCATGGTTGGGGTGGAGGGGTTCTTGACATGGTAGAGGGTACAGTGACATAGGTGGAGGGGTGCCTGATGGAGATGGAGGGTCCATGACCAAGAAGGAGATGTTCATGACACAAGTGGAGGATCCATGTCAGGTGGAGGTGTCCATTATACTGACAAAGGGGTTCATGATATTAGTGGAGGTTTTTATGACACAGGTGTATGGGTCCATTACACATGTGGAGTGTCCATGATGCAGGTTGAGAGCTCCATGACAAGAATGGAGGTGTCCAGACATAGGTGAAGGGTTTATGACATGGCTAGAAGTGACATAAGTGAACAGGTTGATGACAAAGGTTAGGGTCCCTGACATAAGTGGAGGGCTCCATGACAAAGGTGGAGGGATCTATGACTTGGGTGAAGGGGACCATGACATGGGTAGAGGGATCCAGGGTACAGATGTAGGCATCCATGATACAGGTGGATGGGTCCAGTGACACAGAGGATACATGAAACGGGTGGTGGGGTCCATGGAATAGGTGTAGGCTTGCATGACAGGGGAGGAGGGTCCATGACACTGGTACAGGCATTCATGACACGGGTGGAGGTGTCCATGACATTGGTGGAGTGGTCCAGTGACACAAGTGGAGGGTCCATGACAGTTGGTTGGTCAGTGACAAGGTGGAGGGTTCATGACATGGGTAGAGGAGTCCATGCCTTGGGTGGAGGCATCCAGACACAAATGGAAGGTCCATGACACAGGTGGAGGGGTGAATGACATGAGTGGAAGGATGTATGTCACAGGTTAAGGGGTCTATGATGTGGGTAGAGGGGTCCCTGACAGAAGTGGAGGGTCCATGACATGCGTGGACAGGTCCATTACACAGGTGGAAGGGTCCATGACATGGGTGGAGGTGTCCAGACAGGTGGAGGGGCCATGACACAGGTATAATCAATCTATGAAATGGGTGAAGTAGTTCATGACTGGGGGGAATGGTCTCTGAAATGGGTGGAGGTGTCCTTGACACAAATATTGGGTTCCATTACACACATTAGGGGGTCCATGACACAGGTAGACTGTCCATGACAAGGGTGGAGGGTCCATGACATGAGTAGAAGGCCAGTGACACAGGTGAACAGGTCCATGACTTGGGTGGAGGTGACCATGAGACAGGTGGAGGGGTTCATGACACAGGTGCAAGGTCATTGACATAGGTGCAGGGTTCATGACACAGATGAAGGGGTCCATGGTATAGGTGGAGAGTACATGACAAAGGTGGAGGGGTCCATGACACAGGTGGGGGTCCATGACACACATGGAGTGTCCATGACACAGGGTGAGGGGTCCATGATACAGGTGGAGGATTTCTTGACACAGGTAGAGGGGTGCATGACAAAGGTGAATGGTCCAGTGACACAGGTGGAAGGCTCCATGACAGAGGTGGAGGGGTCCAGATGCGGGTGAAGGATCTGCGACATGGGTAGAAGGTTCAGTGATAGAGGTGGATGGGTTGAAGACACAGGTGGAGGTGTCCAGACATGAGTGGAGGGTCCATGAGTCAGGTGGAAGGCTCCATGACAAAGGTGGAGGTGTCCAGACACAAGTAGAGGGTTCATGACTCAGGTGGAGAGATCCATGACACAGGTGGAGGGGTCAGTGTCACAAGTGGAGTGGGCCATTATATAGGTGGAGGGTCCACAACACAGATGGAAGCGACCCTGACCCAAGTGGAGGAACCATAACACACATAGAGGTGTCCGTGACACCCATGTCCTGGGTGGAGGGGTCCGTGACATAGATGGAGTGTCCATGACACAAATGTAGGGAATCATGACACGTGTGGAGGGGTCCATGACATGGCTAGACACAGTGACACAGATAGAGGGGTACTTGACGCAGGTGGAGGGTCAGTGACACAGGTGGAGGGTTCCATGACATGGGTGGAAGGGACCATGACATGGGTGAAAGGATCCATGATTCAGCAAGAGGGGTCCATGACACACATGGTGGGGTCCATGAAGCAATTGGGTCCAGTGACAAGGATGGAGGGGTCCATGACACAGGTAGAGAGGTCCATAATGGTGGAGGTGTCCAGAAATGGGTGAAGGGTACAAGACACGGAAGAATGGTCCAGTGACACAGGTGGATGAGTGTATGTCACAGGTGAAGGGGTCCATGACATGAGTAGAGGATTGAGTGACACAGTTAGAGGTTACCTGACACAGGTGGAGGGTCCATGACACAAGTGGAGGGGTCCATTGCACAGGTGTAAGGGTCTATGACCTGGTGGAAAACTCCATGACACATGTGGATGGGTCAATGGCATGTTTGAAGGTGTCCAGACAAGGATGCAGGGTCCAACACTGGTAGAGTGTGCACAACACAAATGGAGGGGTCCATGACATGGGTGGATGTGTCCATGACACTGATGGAGGTATTCTTGACACTGGTGGTAGGGTCCATGACACAGGTAAAGGGTCCAGTGACATGGGTGGAGGGGTTCATGACAAGATGGGGACCATGATGGAGAAGGGTCCATGACATAGGTAGTGTGGTCCATCACACAATTGGGAAGTCCAGTGATACAGGTGGAGGGTCCATGACATAGGTAGAAGGATCCATGATGCAGCTGGGTTAGGGTTAGGATTAAGGTCAGGGTTACATACAGGGTTCCATGACACATTGGAGGGATCCACGACACAGGTGGAGAGGTCTAGGATATGGATGGAAGAGTCCATGACATGGGTGGAGGGGTCCATCACATGGAGTGGTTCAATACACAGGTGGAGGGGTCCATGACACAGGTGGAGGGGCAATGACATGGGTGGATGGGTCCATGACACAGGTGGAGGGTCTATGACAGGTGGAGGGACTCATGACACAGGTGAAGGGGTCCATGACAAAGCTGTAGGGTCCAGTAACATAGGGGGAGTTGTCCATGTCCCAAGTGGGGTTGGAGGGTTCGTGACACTGGTGGATGGGTTCATGACACAGGTGGAAGGTTCCAGGACACAGATGGAGGGGTCCAGGACATAGGTGGAGGGGTCCAGGACACAGGTGGAGGGGTCCATGACACGGATGGAGGAATTCATGCCACAAGTGGAAGAGTCCATGTAACAGGGGATAGGTCCAGGACACGGCAAGAAGGGTCCATGACACGGGTGGAGGGATCCAATGACACAGGTAGTGGGGTCCATGACCCAGTTGGAGAATCCAGTGACACTAGTGAAGGGTCCATGACACAGATGGAGAGGTCCATGACATAGGTAGAGGGTCCATGACACAAGTGGAGGAGTTATGACTCTTATGTAAGGTAGAGACCTACCTTGATATCAGAACAGGTGGAGGATCCATGACACAGGTGGAGGGTCCATGTCATGGGTGGAGTGGTCTATGGCACAGGTCAAGGAGTCTATGGCACGGGTGGATGGTCCAGTTTCACAGGCAGAGGGGTCCATGACACAGGTGGAGGGGTCCATGACAACTGCACTCCTCCTCAGCCTCTTCATGTGACAGTGATCACCATCTTCAGTCTCACCTGGGTATGAATTTTCTGTGCTGGTCAAGTAAACACCACCATCAGTTAGTGACTGTACTGAGTATGTGCTGCCCCTCACCCTCCTAGGAATCTCTGCATGGGGCTTTTTACAGGGCAGATCCCTGCCCTGCCTCTGAGGGTCTGGTTTTCATGATCTTGTCCTTTGTCTGACTCCTTGGTGTCTGCAGACCACATGGTTTGAAGGCTGAGCTGCCTGCCTGACCTTCCCACTCCTCATGTGTTAGTTGATATTATATCTTTGAAGATGGCTCTACTTTTTAACACCCTGCTTTCTGGCATATTCGTTAACCCCATCAGACCAAGGCAAGCTTAGCTCTCTCTGTTGTACACCTCCAGCAAGCCTAGAGCACAGGACATGTATGGCTGGCTAAGCACATACAATTCATCAAGGTAATGAAGGGCTGTGGCTACCTAACTGGAGATAGGACAAGGACTGACAACCTACACACAAAATGCTCAATGTCCTAGAAACAGTAGCCGGCTTCCTGATAGAGGCCCCTGTGGAAGCCTGCTGACCCTACACAGTGGTGGGACAGAGCACCCCCTCCCAAGGTCACCAAGGTCATCAAGCAGACCAGGGCTCCTGTCTTACCATTCTAGTCAGCACTGTGTGGGGATTTGATCCAGGGAAAGTAGGCAAGAGAATAAGGTCAAAGAGTGTAAGTGAGAAGAAGCTGGTGGTACCTGTGCACAGTGTTCTGGTTAATAACATGTAACTAGTCTTAAGGAACTCCTGAAAACCTAAGCCATATGAACTAATAAATTAGTTATGCAGATACAGGATCTATATACAAGAATCAACTCTATTTCTATACACCAGCAGTGAACAATCCAAAAATAAAATTAAGTGAGCAATTCCATTTATAATAGCCTCAAAAATAAAATAAATTTTAAGATAATTTTTTAAATGAAGCATGAGACTTACACACTGAAAGTTTCAATACATAACTGAAAGAAATTAAAGTGTATATACACTATATAAGTGTAAAGATACACCATGTTAATGCCCTGGAAGGGTTAATATTGTTAAGTTGGCACCAGTCTCCAATTCATCTATGGATTCAAAGCACTTCCTAAAAAGCTGAACTCCTTGTAGAAATTGATTAAGATGATCCTACATTTCATATGGAAATACAGGGGAACAGTAGTAAAACTCTCTTGAAAAATAACAAAGCTGGAGAACTCAGACTCCCTGATGTCAAACTCTACAGAGCTGTATGCCCGAGAGAGCACCTAATGACATTAGGGTAGACATGTGGATCCACTGGGTAGAACTGGGCATCCAGAAAGAAAAACAGTCCAGTCAGTTGATTAGTGGCAAGGGAGCAAAGAAAGGACAGTCTTTTCAACAAATAGTGCTGGGATAACTGGACATCCATGTGCACAAGAATGAAGATAGACCATTTCCTTACACCACACACACACACACACACACACAAACACACACACACACACACACACACACACATACACACACAAAAAAATATAAGAACTGCAGCTGTAAAACTTTTTTTTTGCTATCAAACTTTTCAAATGAAAAATAGGATTAAATCTTCATGATGTTGGTTTGAATCACAGTTTCCCACATACTGTCATATGTAAAAGTCATAAAAGAAAAAATGCAAATATAGAAGCCATAAAAGGAAAAAAAAGGATACATGCTATTCATTAAGATTAATAACCTTTGTGTTTCAAAGAATATCACCAAGAAAGTAAAAGGCTACCCAAAGAATGAAGAAAAAATATTTGCAAATTATATATTTGACAAGGGATTTATATTCAGCTTGAGTAAAGAACACTTAGGATTTAAAAATGATAAAAAGCAAACCCAATTTTTAAATGGGCAAAAGATTGCATAGACATTTCTCCAAAGAAGATATCCCAATGGTCAACAAGCACATGAAAGGCTTCTCAACATCATTAGTCATTACAGCAATGCAATCAAAACTACAACTCTAGTCTCAATTCCTCTTGCTATGGTCAGTTTGAACTTGTAGCCCTCCTGCTTCAGCCTCCCAAGTCATTAGGATTACAGGTGTGCACTACTGCACCTGCTAAGGACTATCTTTAACTATTTCTTATGGAGCAGGTGTGCCAAAAGTTGGTTTCTGTTTGTTTAGTTGTTTTTTTTTTTTTTTGCCTAAAAACATCTTTTTGTTTTTCCTTTTAAAGTTACTTTTAACTAGGCACATGCTTCTGCATTGACATATTTTCCTTTCAATACTTTAAAACTGCCACTCTATTGCCTTCTGTCTTGCATAGTTTTTTACAAGACATTGACTGTAATTCTTGTTTTTTTCCCCCTTTTTGTGTATGTAATTTGTTTTATTTCATTTGGTTGTCCTCAAGACTTCCTCTTTATTTTTTTCTTTTTGGCTGTTTGAATGTGCCACATCTAGGGGTGTGTGTGTGTGTGTGTGTGTGTGTGTGTGTGTGTGTTTGAATGTGTGTGTGTGTATGTGTGTGTGTGTTGTATTTATACTGCATGATTTTCTGTAGGTTGTTTGGATTTTTATCTTATTTCTTTCATTTGATGTAGAAATTTCTCATCTTCTCATCTATTATCTCTTCAAATATATGTTCTCTCTCCTCTCTCTTCTCTTCCTGTGATTCAAATTACATCAATACTAGGCTGTTCAATATTGTTCAACAGTTCTTGGATGTGTATTATTTTGTTATATTTTATTATTTGGGGGACAAGGCTTTGTTGTCTTGTTAAGTTGCCCAGGTTGGCCTCAAACTTGTTATCCTCCTGCATTAGTGTCTCAGGTAGTTGAGATTACAGGTATGCACTAAAGTGCCTGGGCTATCTTTTATATTTCTAACTCTTATTTTCTTTCACTTGGCATTATTTTTATTTTATTTTATTCTGATTATTTCCTTGACTACGTCGTGTTTATTAATGAGTCCATTGAAGGCATCTCTGTGACTATTTTTGGTGCTAAATTTTTTTCATTCTATGCCTTCTTATAATCCTATTGCTCTGCTGAAATTCCCCATCTGTTCATGCATGTGGTCTACCTTTTTAACATCACATCAATCACTGTCATTTTAAATTCTGTCTGATGGTTTCAATGTCATATTCATTTCTATGTCTTGCTCTGATTGATTGATTTGCCTCTTGACAGCAGGTTGTTTTTCTTTGCTATTCTGTGTATCTTTATAACTTTTCACTGAAAACCAGACATCATCTCCACACAGATGCTGAGATCAATAGAGGTCACACCTAGAATTGGGCTCTTTACGGTTGGGATTGACAGCCAAGTTTGTTGATCACCTGAGTTTTGTTTCCTTGCTCTGAATGCCATTAGTGCACCACAGATATTACAATCTAGTATCAGTCTAGATTTTAGGATCTAGGATGTTTAGGATGGGGCTTGGGCTGCTGGAACACTGCTCTCCATGTTCTCTTCTACTCTCATCTCCTGGCTTCCCTGTGTGCCCTGCCCTTCACTCCCTGCTCTTGCTCCCTCCCCAGTATAGACTGCTGTTATTGCTTGACATTTGCTTGACTGTCCACCATGGTGAATCTCTGTTATCCTGGTTCATCTTGGTCCAAGTTGGACCCCATGCCACTGGGTTTCAGTGGTGGAAATTCGAGTGATGTTGAACTTCTTCCTGGGGCAACCAACTCTATCTTCTGGTTTTGTCAAATCTCATATGAAGCTACCTGCACCAGTCACAGTGGTAGGAGATTCTTACCCATCTGAACTTGTGGGGGAGTCTTCCCTTGCCCTCAAGAGTACAGATCTTCCATCTATCCAAGCTGAGATGACTCTTCACCTCTGTGTTGGGGACAAGAGTTTTGTTGTCCTTTCCCTAGTAGCTTGGTCTTTTGTTCCATAAAAAAAACTAGGATAGAGGGGTCTGGGAGAGGACACTGGGGGAAAGGGCCTGGGAAGAGGAGGGGGGAGGAGCTGGGAAAAGATGCACTGGGAGGGAGGGATGGGAAAAGGCAACAGGGCTTTGGGGTCTTCCGGACAGGGTCAAGAGAGGTTAATTCTAGGTTACCTGACTTCTTGTTACTATAGTGACAGTAGCTCTAGTTTCTAGGTCTCTGCATCCTCATATGGAGGCCAGCGACTATCCACACTTCTGTGAGCCACCTCCACACTTCTTTAAGTCACCTCCCATCCTTTTGAAATGAGGACTATATAAAATAAAGCTGTGAACAAGGTAATACTGCTATGAAAGATACAAGAATGTAAGATTGGATATATTTATAAATATCAGAAAGTAGAGACTATTCTAAAAGTTGTACATATGTACTATAATCAAATAAAGGTATAAAATATGAGAAAAGCAAATACATTTTTTATGTTAAGAAGAATCTTGTCCTATTAATTTAAAAGTATATAAAGCTATGTATTTCTAGAGCAGACTCTTTATCAGGATGGAAGAATGGCCATCCCCAGTTAGGACCACAGCATCAGGCTGAAAGCCCTGGCCTCCAAGGTGAAGCACAGGCAGAAATAAAGCAGTTTCATTCCCAGCACAGCTCCTTCCCTCTCCAGCTCCTGGCCTTTGAAACTGAAGCTTAAGTCACAACTAACATTCTTTAAGTCACTCAAAGTGACTTTTCAACTGCTGCAAGCATAGAAAAACAAAGGGTTGCTATGCACTGCATGTCTACTGGGGCTGGACCAGTGTTTCTCAGGCACTGGTGTCCATCAGAATCACATAGGGATGCTACTCATAGGTCCTAAAGGGAGGCCCTTATCTGCCCAAGCCCTGAGGCCTGGTCGTCCTCAGCCCAGGTGGTTGTGATGAACTTCCCAGTGTGAGGGCCACGGTGCCTGGCACCTGGTGTTCACCAGCTCATCTGACCCTTATCACACCAGAGAGTGCCACACGGATATGACAGGTGGAGAGACTGAGGCTCAGGGTGCCCATGGAGCCCACCCAAGGGCATAAAGCAAGAAGTGGAAGACCCTGTGTTAAAACCCAGACATGTCTACTACGGCTCTGTCCCTCTCTCCTCCAGCACATGGGACCCAAACTTCCCCTCTGCTTCTTAGAAAAGGACAGCCAAGGACCATCTGTCCCTCCACACTGAGCCTGTAAAGCAAACCCATGCTGCTTCCAAGACTTACAAAGATGGTTTTGTTTTGCCTTTAAAAAAATACAAACCCAGTGGTTTGTGAAGCCTTCTCTCCTGGAGGACCCATTCACTGAAGCCCCACTGCATTACTATCCTCAAGTCTGTGAGACAGTCCAAGACTTTTCAGAAAAATGTAATCAAGACCCAGAGGGGAGCCTGCAGTTGGAAGAGAACTTCCAGAGGGCTAGTCCCTGCCAGAAGGGCTTCCTGAGGTGTGCTGCCAGGGGAGTGAGGCGCGAACACAGGTGAACTTTCTAGACTGCCAGGAAGGAACAGGGTAAAGGATGCCTGTGAATATTAACACCAGTGGACAAGGGAAGAAGAGGACCCAGGGAAGTAAGAGGAACTTCTGGTCACTATGCACAGAGAGAAAAGTGCACCAGAGAGGCTCCTCTAAGCCTGTTAAGGAAGGAAGGCTGGGATGGTTCTGCCTGCCCGTGGGAAGAGCAACAGAAACCAGAACAGTTTATAAACAGTTCTACATGAGATAGATTCACAAGAAGGCACTGTGAAGATGGCAAGAGGCATGGAGGACAGGAACACACAGAGCTCCACGGGAGCAGTGAGCAACCTGAACTTCAGTGCTACTGCCCTCAATTGGAAGACATGACACATTCTTTGTCAAGATCCCAGGAGTGGTGATAGCTTTCTTTCTAGCTCTGCCATAGGCTGGTGTGAATCCCAGTGATCAGCCTTAACTGAGTCCCTGTAACACCTGCTGTGAGGGTTGGAGTTCTGGCATGAGGTGTGGCAAGGGCAAGGGCAGCCCTGGCTCTCACTCCAGAGGGACAACCTTCATTTTGTCTGAGGTAGCGAGTCTGAAAGCCTCCTCAGTTCTGAACAACTGGTATGCTGCCATCAGTTTCCAACCTTAAGAGAAGAATTGGTTTAACATTTCTTCAAGGACGGGTTCTGCCTCCTGTGTCTCATTGGATCACACATAGTAACTGGTTTTTAATCTCCAGATCAACACTGTTCAAACTGCAACCCATGACCCACGAGCATCGTGGCCTTTTAAACAACTGAGTACATCCCAGCCAGCATGAAAAAAATAAAGCAGAACACAAAAAATAATTTCAGAACACATCCTTTTTACCAGGGACCTACTTCTTTTTAATGCCTGGTGCGAGTACAAGGGTATCCACATACGCTGAGTCCCAGCACCCAGTGCATTCCTTCTTTGGACCAAGTGCTCAGAAGCTGGTCCTGTGTCAAGCTCCCAGAGACTCTGCTGTGTGGAGCTGGTTGGAGCTTCTCTCTCTCCTAGAGTATCTCACACCCTGTGGGTGACCATGTAGTCCTGTGCTCTCCTTGTGAAGCTTTCCTTCAGTCATTCTTTCCGTTATCTACAAAAGGATCAGCAGATGGTCATTTTGGGCAGATGCTGAACTTAAAGCTGCAAATCACACCTGCCTGCAGCCCAGCCTCTCCTGGGCAAGAGGAGAGTCTTTGCAGGCGTGCATTCTGCCGGCTCAGGAGTGGGTGCTTCCCTGTCCACCCACCTGGGACATCCAGGTCAAACTCTTCTCCACACTCCTCTCCCATCCAGACTTCTCCGTGCTGTCTGGTTCTAGCTACCTCTTCTACCCCTGTTAGTGTCTGTCAGTGCCCTGGGAATCCTGACTCCCTGTCCCTCATCTCCAAAGTGACTGTCTGCTACTCCCCCAAGCAAGTCCTCTGCAGGTCCTGGGATCTCTGCTGCCTCCTCTCTTTCCAGTCTCTCTGGGCTGTCGGGGTGCCCAGGACCCCTGGCCCTAGGTGTGGCAAGGCCAAGATGGCGCCTGGCAGGATGCCAGTGTGGTTGAGTGTAGCTAGCTTGTGCGCAGACAACTGATGTCACTTGAGGAAGTTTCAGTGATTGGTTGAGGCCCCCTCATGGACGTTGCATGATCACTGCATGCCTGTATATGCTGCCTGTATCTGTCCACGCTCTCCCCTCATGCTCTGTATGATGATTGGTCGCTTGGGGGCATATAGTGAGGTGTAGCTTCCCCCAGAAAAAAGGAAGAAGAAGTGAGAGAGAAACCATGGCAGACGCGCGCAATAAAGAGCTGAAAAGAACCAGGTGTCGTGTCTCTCTGCGGGCAGGGAGTGCGATAGGTGGTGCCGAAACCCGGGAGCTCTACAGGTAAAGTAAAAGGTAAGTATTTATTTACATATTAAGACCTTGAGTCTGTCAGTGATATTCATATTAAGACCTTGAGTCCGTCAGTGCTATTCATATTAAGACCTTGAGTCCGTCAGTGATATTCATATTAAGACCTTGAGTCCGTCAGTGCTATTCATATTAAGACCTTGAGTCCGTCAGTGATATTCATTTCAAGACCTTGAGTCCGGCAGTGCAGGGTAGGGAACCCAGCAAAATTGAGTCTACATAGGTAGATGCAGTGGTACCAGATTGTTTGTGTGGTGTGTGTTATTTTTGTGTTAGTTGTGTGGTTTGTTTTTGTACTTGGATTAGCTCTTAGTGTTGTGAAATTTAACCATGGGAACAGAACTGTCTAAAATTAGAATGCAACAGCCTCTCAGAGAGCTGCTGAAAAATCACGGAACTCCGTTAAAAGTAAAAACAGCTCGAACGTTTCTTGATACCATAGAAAAGGTTTCTCCGTGGTTTTTGGATGAAGGATTGTTAAATATCCCTCAATGGGAGCAATTAGGAGAAGATCTGCGCACAGCAGAGAAACAAAAGTCGCTACCTGTGGGAACTTTAGCCATTTGGTCTTTGATTAAATCTTGTTTGCAGCACAAAGAGAAACGAAACCTAAGAGGACCTTTAGAAGAGGGAAGTCAGGTCTTAGAGGAGATTAAAGAGGAACGGTCTTGTTCTCATCACTCAGAAGGGAAGTGTGACTCAGGCGGGGAGGATTCAGAAGAGGAACTTTCAGGGGAGGAACTAGAAAAGGCATTTGGGAAGCTAACAATGCGATCTGAGCGCTCTGAGCGTCCTCTAGCGCCTGTAGCACCTAGTGCACCACAAATGGAGTCTATAGAAAAGGAACCTTATAGTAGACATCAAGGATGGGCTTCTTTAACATCTACCATTTATCCAGTGTTTGAGGATGCACAGCAACAACGTTATCACCAACCTGTAGATTTCAAAATGGTCAAACAGCTAAAGGAAGCTGTCAGTACTTATGGGCCTCAATCAGCCTTTATGGTGTCTCTGGTGGAAACCATGATGTCTCTAAATCTGTTGCCCTTGGATTGGACTAATTTAGCTAGAGCCACATTATCAGGAGGACAGTACCTCATGTGGAAAACAGCTTGGCAGGAACTTTCAACAGATACTGCAAGGCGTAACGCAGCTGCAGGAAACCCACAAGTAGACAGGGATATGCTAATGGGAACAGGACCCTATGAGGGAGTACAGGCACAGCTTAACTTTCATCCAGCAGTATATGCTCAAATTGCTGTGGCTGCTATCAAGGCCTGGAAAACTTTACAAGGAACAGGGGATTTACAAGGACAGTTGTCAAAAGTGACTCAAGGAAGTAATGAACCCTATGCAGACTTTGTAGATAGGTTGATACAAACGGCTTCAAGAATTTTTGGGGATGCAGAACAGGCCATGCCACTGATTAAACAATTGGCATATGAACAGGCAAACAAATGGTGCAAGGACGCCATAAGGCCATGGAAAAATAAGGATTTGACTACTTACTTAAGAGTCTGTAAGGACATTAATGAGTCCACTGGAAATAGTGCGGCCTTTGTTGCAGCCCTTGATAGACAAACTACCGCACTTGCTGCAGCCTTAGGTCAACGAGGGGGTGGAAGACGAGGAACTCCTGGGGCTTGTTTTACTTGTGGTCAAATGGGTCATTTTAAAGCAAATTGTCCTTCTGGGTCTCCCCGGCATGGGTCAGGGCCTAAAATGTGTCCTCGTTGCCGGAAAGGGAATCACTGGCTTAATGAATGTCATTCAGTAAGGGATAAAGAAGGAAATCTTCTATCGGCTAATTCTAAACTTCAAAAAAACGGGGTGAGGGGCCCACCCCGGGGCCCACAACAAACATACGGGGTAATTCAACAAGTACCACGGCAGTGGTATCCACCAACAGAAAAAGGGATGAAACCCAAGAAAGAAGGGCCACCTCAGGGAGCGCAGGACTGGACATCTGTGCTACCTCCAGACTCGTACTAATGCCCGAGATGGGTGTACAGATGTTAGACACAGACTGGGATGGCAATATTCCTACAGACTCAGTAGGATTGCTCCTAGGCAGAAGTTCTTCTACTCTAAGAGGTCTTATAGTCCACCCAGGAGTAATTGATCCAGACTTTCAAGGACAAGTTAGGGCTATGGTTTCTTCACCCAAAGGGATTACAGTCATTTCTCCAGGAGACAGAATAGCACAAATGTTAATTTTGCCTAGCCAGCATTCCTTATGGCCTAGTAAGGAGACAACAAGAGGAGATAAAGGATTCGGGTCTACAGGCGGACCCTGGGCTAATTTTACTATGGACCTCCAAGATAGACCCATTATGCAATTAACAGTAGGGCATAAACCTTTTATAGGATTACTGGACACAGGAGCTGATAAAAGTATAATAAGTGAGGCAGTTTGGCCCAAAGGTTGGCCTATAGTTACAGCTAATCAAAATTTACAAGGGTTGGGAGTGGCTCAATCGCCTAACCAGAGTGCTGCTTCACTGTCTTGGAGGGATAATGAGGGTCATTCAGGGGTTTTCCAACCATATATTTGTAAAATACCTATTTCTTTATGGGAAAGGGATGTCTTAACTCAGATGAATGCTAAGTTGACAACAAACATTAATTCTAAACCTGCAACACGTATGATGAGAAAAATGAAGTATACAGAAGGTCTAGGATTAGGGAAGGAACAACAAGGGTCTTCACAGCCCATCCCCCTTCCTCCTCCAAAAAATGATTTCAAAGGGCTGGGTTTTATGTAGGGGCCACTGTTATTACACCTATTCCAATAGTTTGGAAAGATGATAAGCCGCAATGGATTCCACAGTGGCCCTTAACTACAGAAAAATTACAAGCGGCTCATAAATTAGTACAAGAACAAGTACAGGAAGGTCATTTACAACTTTCTACTTCCCCCTGTAATACACCCATCTTTGTCATTAAAAAAAGGTCTGGAAAATGGAGATTATTAAATGACTTAAGGGCTATCAATGCACAGATGTTTCCTATGGGTCCTCTACAACAGGGATTGCCATTAATCACAGCCTTACCTAAAAATTGGCCCACCATTATTTTAGACTTAAAGGATTGTTTTTTCTCAATTCTATTACATGCAAAGGATTGTTGGCGATTTGCTTTTACTTTACCTTCTCTCAATCATGCACAGCCTGATCAAAGATTTGAATGGACTGTACTGCCTCAAGGCATGACTAATAGTCCCACTTTATGTCAGATATATGTAGACAGAGCCTTAAAACCTACAAGGGACACTTTTCCAGATTTATTAATTTATCATTATATGGATGATATCCTTATCTGCCATAAAAATAGACGATTACTAGAAAAGGCTTTGCAATTCTTAATATCTACTCTACAACAATATGGTTTAAACATCTCTCCAGAAAAGTTACAAATGGGAGAAACTCAAGAATATCTGGGCACTAAACTTACGGCTACTATGGTAAAGTCACTAAAATTAACTATTAGAACTAGTGAACTTAAAACTTTAAATGACTTTCAAAAACTTCTTGGAGATATAAATTGGATTAGGCCATATTTGAAAATTACCACAGGAGAATTAAAACCTTTATTTGATATACTTAAGGGAGATCCTGATCTTTGTTCCCCGAGGATCCTTACTCCAGAAGGACAAAGAGCTCTTACATTGGTGGAACAAAGATTACAGTCAGATCATACAGAAAGATGTGATCCATCCCAGCCTCTAATGTTAATCATTATTCCAGAACAACATAGTCCATATGGAATTATATGGCAAGGAGGACCTTTACAAAGTATTAATCTCCCAGCATCGCCTACAAAACAGTTACAGACATTTCCAAAAGCCACAGCTCAGTTGATATATAAGGGGTTAGAAGCCTGTGTTACAATATTTGGAAGCCACCCTAAGATTGTTATTGTCCCCTATACCAAACTTCAAATACAGTGGTTAGTTCAACATGATGACGATTGGGCTGTTTTACACTGTTCAACTACAGCAACTTTTGATAATCATTATCCTAAACATCCTTGGATACAATTTTGTGAAAACACTCCTGTTATATTCCCTAAAATTACCAGAACACAGCTTTTGCCAAATTGCCAAACGGTCTTTACTGATGGTTCAAAAAATGGAGTTGGAGCTGTAATAATTGAAAATAAAACAGAAACTATAATTCTTCCTCCTTCATCTGCCCAAGTAGTAGAACTTGCTGCAGTAGTTTTAGCTTTTAACATTATGATAAAACAGCCTTTCAATCTATTATCTGACAGTCATTATATAGTACAATCAGTTCCTTGTTTGGAGACTGTTCCTTATATCCCTGATGGGTCCGCTGTTGCTCCTTATTTTCGTACTTTACGTGCCTTAATCTTGGACCGCAAGTATCCCTTTTATGTAGGACATATTAGAGCTCATTCTAATCTGCCGGGGCCACTCGCCAAAACAAATGCCAAAGCTGATAATACTACAAGAACTGTTTTTGCTTTTACAGCATTCAAACAAGCCCAGATGTTTCATTCACAGTTTCATGTCAATTCTACTACCCTTAAAAGAAAATTCAATATTTCTAAAGATGTTGCTAGACAAATTGTTAAAACATGTCAACATTGTGCTCCTCTATTGCCAGTACAGTCTGTTGGAGTAAATCCAAAGGGACTATTACCTAATCATATTTGGCAAATAGATGTTACTCATTTTTCAGAATTTGGAAACCTTAAGTATATTCATGTTTCAGTAGACACCGCTTCAGGGGTGATCATGGCCTCTGCTCACACTGGGGAAAAAGTTAAAGATGTTGTACAACATTGCTTACAAGCATTTGCAGCCTGGGGTGTCCCAAAAATCATTAAAACTGATAATGGGCTGGCTTACACATCCAAAAGTTTTCTTCAATTTACACAAAATTTTAATATACAACTCATCACAGGAATTCCTTATAATCCTCAAGGACAAGGTATAGTGGAACACACTCATTTAACGTTAAAAAATTGTTTAATAAAACAAAAAGGGGGAATAGTTGCTGACTTTAGAGCACCTAAAGATAAACTAAATCTAGTACTTTTTATTTTAAATTTTTTAAATGTGGATAAGAATGGACATACGGCTGCAGAAAGGCATGCTAATCCCACAAGTACTCAAGTGTGGGTAAAATGGAAAGATATTCTCACAGGAACATGGAAAGGCCCAGATCCAGTTCTTCGGTGGGTCCGAGGGTCTGTTTGTGTTTTCCCGCAGGATCAGCAAACACCGATCTGGATACCTGAAAGGTTGACTAGACTGGTGCATCAAAACAATGATGAAGAACATCATGCTGATAAGCATCCTATTGATAATGACAATGACACCGGTGAAGACTCGAGACCTGTGGGCAATAGTTAAAGCTTGGCCATATCCTTTACCGCTAACTAACACCTCCTCTACCCTCCCACCTTTGTTTTCTACAGAACCTAGGACTGGATTGCCGACTGTCATCATGGATCCCAAGGAAGAACCTTATAATTTTTCTACCCTTTCTCTGCCAAGTACCCTTTGCTTTGATATCTCTACCAATAACAAATTTGTTAATGACACTTCTCTTAGGCCTTGCATTCAATTACAGCGTGAAGTGCAAGGGTTATTCTTAAGACAGCCTACTAAAGGGATTGATTTCCAAGAAAGTATGACTATAACCCAGGGTAAAGTTACAGGGACAAGTAAGATTACTACTTCAGGGCAAGTTGTCTTTCTTGAAGGATTAATTCCAAAGCGACTGAAACTGCCTTCTACTGGATTTCGTACACCTCGCATTTTCCCTCCTTGTGATCCCAAATTTTCTAGTCCTCCCATTTGGACAGGTTGTCAACATGCTAAAGGAGCAGCTCCTATTCAACATGGATTTTATTTCACCCCAAACTTTACATACCAACAATCTGTGAACGATTTTATCAAAAACCTTGTCTACTTTGGCTTTCACCTTAGTTCTCTACGTATAAATCCTTTTGATAATTGGTTCCCATTTACCTCCCAAGCAGGATATACTAATCTTCAACCTTTGTTTGCTCTGCAAGGGGGTTCGTTTAAGACCTGTTATTGGTATCGCACTTCAGATTATACTGGCACAGGCGCTTTCCAGGCCAGTAAGATAGCTTGTAACAATACTATAACATTGTATTCCACTCCTGTGTGTGTCTATCCTCCTTTTATGTTCCTATTAACTAATGTTTCTAATGGCACGACCCTCAACTGCTCTGGAACTAACTGCTATCTTTCTCAGTGTTGGAACACAACCAAATATTACCGAGCTGTCATTATGCGTATTCCTACCTTCTTGCCTATGCCAGTCTCTGTTACAGATGATGAATTGCCAGTATTGCTTTCCAGAAATAAGAGGGACTTTGGAATCACCGCAGCAGTCATTACCGCCATAGTTGCATCAGCGGCAGCTGCCACTGCAGCAGCTGTAGCCTTAACTACATCTGTACAATCTGCAGCCACAATCAATAAGGTGGTTCAACAGACTGCTACTGCCTTATCTACTCAGCAGACAGTGGATCAACACTTAAAAGCAGGGATTCTTTTAGTAAACCAGCGAGTGGACTTACTTCAAGAACAAATGGACATTTTACAGGAACTGTTAAACGTGGGATGTATTTATCATCTGGCGGGACTGTGCGTTACACCTGTAGCTTACCATAACTTCAGCTATGCAGCAAACTTGTCTAGAATCTTGTCTGTTCAGCTACATACCAACTGGTCTTACGAATTTGATAATCTTACTGCTATTCTTAGATCTCAAATTGTTATCCTTAATGCTACTAGAGTTGATGTAGCTCCAATGTCTGAAGTGCTAAGTTGGTTATCCTCCTCTTTCAGCTTTGTAAAGCAATGGGCAGGAATGGGAGCTCTGTGTACACTCAGGGTTATTACTGTTATCTTCCTCACATGCTTTATCATGCGCATGCGCCGAGATCAAGCTAGAGATCGTATCATCTTCCATCAGGCCATGGCTGCCCTAGAGGCCGGCAGTTCCCCACAAGTATGGCTCACGATGCTGGACTGCTAGCCAGACGGGTAAGGAAGGAGGTGACCCCGTACCGACCTAAGACAGGAGCTGTAGCATGCTCTGCAGTTATCCGATGACGGGTAAGGATGGTGGTTGACCACTCCGCCTAAGACAGGCACGGTCCCGAGCTTTCCTTTTCTTTTTAAAAGAGAAAAGGGGGAACTGTCGGGGTTTCGGCCGGACCCCTGGCCCTAGGTGTGGCAAGGCCAAGATGGCACCTGGCAGGATGCCAGTGTGGTTGAGTGTAGCTAGCTTGTGTGCAGACAACTGATGTCACTTGAGGAAGTTTCAGTGATTGGTTGAGGCCCCCTCATGGACGTTGCATGATCACTGCATGCCTGTATATGCTGCCTGTATCTGTCCACGCTCTCCCCTCGTGCTCTGTATGATGATTGGTCGCTTGGGGGCATATAGTGAGGTGTAGCTTCCCCCAGAAAAAAGGAAGAAGAAGCGAGAGAGAAACCATGGCAGACACGCACAATAAAGAGCTGAAAAGAACCAGGTGTCGTGTCTCTCTGCGGGCAGGGAGTGCGATACCAGAGTCACACCATGACCTGATCTCTAAGATGGCACCTGGCAGCTTGCCAGACATAGCTGCACTCATATATAGGTTTTAGGAAGTAACTCTGGTTGGCTGTTGTACATGAAGCAATCCTGGTATCTGCCTGGAGACTGTTCCTTGATAGGCTGACTTTCCTGGTAGTCTACTCTCTGATAGGCTGATGTTCTCAATATAAGTCTGAGACTTGTGGAATAAAGCCCTTTTGGTTCCTGTGATCAAGAAGAGCATACATGTTGTGATTGTCCTTGCAGGTGGTGGGCAATCATAGTCAACATCCTCAGTGAGAAACTATATCTTAAAGCTCATTATTAAATGCCACTAAACATCATTAAAATTATTCTTAAAAAATCCTAAATAGGTCATGTAGCAAATTTCAGAAACTTCAAATAAGTAAAAGTCATACATTGTATTGCATGAATAACAAAAAAGCAGAAAAGACAAAATTGACAGAGAGATTTTTAAGAAGGAACCACACTATTTTGGAAAAAAATAAATTTTGCTTACCTAACCTAGATATTTTCAGACATTTGAACTTTCTAGTTTACTTGTAGTACATGAGCAATATTGAAATTCTGTTTCAATTAAATAATGCCTTTCTTCTAAAGTAAGGTATAAGCAAACACATTTCTTCTCTCTCTGACTTACACACACATGCAATTAATGCTTCCATGATTCTCTTACTACTAAAATTAGTCAATATGTAAAATTTGGATATTCATGTCAATTTCAATCAAAACCAATGTGTGGATGTTTTGTTGACACAAAGGGTTGGCACATGAAAAAATATTGCATCATATAATTTTAAGTATTTAGAAGAAACAGAAATCTGCATTTACTGTCATATTTCCATACCTTTCCTATGACTATCTTAATTTCCATGTGATTATTGAAAAAAAGAAATAGTGAAAACATTATTTAAGGAACTAATAATCTCTAAATCCCTTGAAGATCATTACACTGCCTAAAAAGACTTAGAAATCACTACATACTATTTACCAAATAGTATCATTTTACATTATGTTACCAACATATTTCAATATAATTAAATACATGACTGCTAAAAATGGAGGAATATGTACTTATTTTTAATAACAAAATCCATGTGTGATATAAATATAGCATTTCAAATTCCATTGTAAATCTCCAGAAAAATACAAACTAAAAATCCTTAATGATAAAACTTTTTCCTCTCCTATAATGATTGGAGAATTATATCTTCTCCAACATTCAAGACTGAACATATATAGTAATTTTGATTTATAATAAATCAATATCATTTCAGCAATGAACTATCTGTACTATATTGAAAAATGAAGATATCTTTATTTCTATCACATAAACTTATGATGTTCAAAATATTTTAAGCAACATTTAAAGGCAATGCCACATTATCAATATTCATAACATTTCTCACTGATAATCAGTATACATATTGAGATAGGTGCTGTAAATTTCGTGGCATAATTTTCTCAATTGTGAATATTTGTAATCAAAATATTTGGCTGTTATCAAAAGTATATATTTTTAATAAGGGATTTCTGCATCTATTACCTGCATGAGGATTTGATATGAATGTTCTGATGTTGAAGAGAGTTTGAAATTTGAATAAAAATTTGACAAATTATATTATTAGAATTTGTCACTTCTTTGAATTCTCTAGTGTTTAATGTGTGAGCAATTACTAATGTCTTTGATACATTCTTTTTATTTGCAGGATCTTTCATATGTATTCTCTAGAATGTAGTAAAGAGTGAACAACTGTGAGAGACTTTGTAACATTTCTAGATTTGTATGGTTTCTCTCTAGTATGAATCCTCTATTGTTGAGTAAGAGTTGTGCTTCAGTTATAAGCTTTGCCACATTTTTTACAATTGTAGTGCTTCTCTACTTTATGAGTCCTGTGGTAAACACTAAGAGTTGGACAATACTTAAAGGCATTTTGACATTCTAGGGTTTCTCTCAAGTAAATTCTCTGGTACTTAATGAGGTATGAGCTCCTATTAAGAGCTTTGTCTCATTCTTTGCATTCATTTGATTATCTCCAATATAAATTCTTTGGCATTGAGTAAGGGTTGAGTTTGAAATGTTTGTTACATTCAATATATTTGTATTATCTTTCTTCACTAAAAACCTTGTGATGCTTAATAAAGGTTGGATGATAATTAAAGTCTTTGCCACATTCCTTACATTCATATGGTCTCTCATTACTGAGTCCTCTGGTGTTGTAAAACCTGTGAGATCTGAATAAATGCTTTTCTACATTATTTACATCTATAGGGATTCCCTTCAGTATGAATAGTCTGGCTTTGAAAAAGATTTGAGTTGAGTTTAAAAATTTTGCCACATTTCTTTCATTTGTATGGTCTCTCATCTCTGTGAATCCTCTGGTGCTCAGTAAGTTTTGATATTTGAATAAATGCTTTCCCACATTCTTTACAAGTGTAGGGCTTCTGTGCAGTATGAATCTTCTGATGTTCAGTAAGAGTTGAGATACATTTAAAATCTCTTCCATATTCTTTACATTTTTATGGTCTCTCATTTCTATGAATCTTCTGGTGTTGAATAAGGGCTTTACTATACTTAAACTCTTTCACATTCCTTACATTTATATAGTCTCTCATCACTATGAACACTCTGGTGTTGATTAAGGTGTGAAATTCAAATAAATGCTTTCCAACAATCTGTACATTTGTAAGGTTTCTCTCAAATATGAGTCTTCTGGCATTGAGTAAATGTTGAGATATATTTGAAATCTTTTCCACACTCCTTACATTTGTATGGTCTTTCATCACTGTGAATCTTCTGGTGTTTAACAAGGTTTGAAGGATTCTTAAAGCCTTTGCCACATTCCTTACATTCATATGGCCTCTCATCTCTATGAATCTTCTGGTGTATAATAAGCACTTTACTGTGCTTAAAGCCTTTGCCACATTCCTTACATTCATGTGGTCTCTCATCACTATGAATCTTCTGGTGTTGAGTAAGTTGTAAAAATTGAATAAATGCTTTCCCACATTCTGTACATTTGTAGGGTTTCTCTCCAATACGAATCTTCTGGTGTTGAGTAAATGTTGAGATACATTTAAAATCTTTTCCACATTCTATATATTTGTATGGTCTCTCATAACTCTGAATTTTCTGATGTTGAGTGAGGTATAAAATTTCAATAAATTATTTCCCATATTCTGTAGATTTGTAGAGTTTCTTTCCAGAATGACTCTTCTTGTGTTTAGTAAGGCCTGATCTCTGATTAAAAACTTTGCCACGATCTTCACATCTGGAAGGTTTATCACTACTGTGATACAGCATTGAGGAATTTTTAAATGCTTTAACATATTTCTTAAATTTGTAAAGCATTTGTTCTGTATGAATTTTCTTGCACTGAATAATTCTTGTAATTTTATTTAAAACTCTTCCACATTCTTTATACTTGCAATTCTTTCCTTGAATATGAATGCTTGGAATGATAAATTCTGAGCACTGATGAAATACTTTTTTGCATTAATTACCTTTGTAAAACTTCCTTGTAAAATGAGCACACTGATATTTTCTAGGATTTGTAAAAATGATTAAGTATTTATGAGTTTCATGGAATTTTTTACATATTTCACTAGTAAACATGTACTCAATTATTTACAGTACAGACCTGACTAAAAGATCTTGAAAATTTATTACAAACATGGAATTCTTCTCAAATATTTACACCTGATTTTTGATTAAGTAATAATGGATAAGTACAGATCTTCCTACAACCAATAAAATATTATGTGTAGGCACAAGGAAGAACTGTTTAATACAGAAAAAGAGACTTTCATTAAGTAAAAACAATCTGGTCAAACTTAGTAATATATTATTAATTAATAAATTTCTTGTCTATACAAGTGTTTGAATAAAAATTAATGCTATATTTCAAATTTTTCTTGCTATGAACTTAAGCATGTAATAGATTCCATTTTAAATTTTCCAAATTTGCTTTCAGAGGAAAGATATATTACCAAAAATTCAGCAGTGGTATAATTTCAAGACACCTAAAACACTCCTCAAATCTGACTGGCATAAATTCAGATTTTTTTCTGAGATTTTATATGTTCTTGATAACTATTTGTAATAAAACATTTATTGAATAGTCATAAAATATTTATTATATTCATCATGACAAAGTTTCCAATGTTTACTCTCCCCCACACATTCCCATTCTTTTCTTAAGTGTAAATTTTCAATGCCATAGTTTCCATACCTTTGTTTTATCACCTTGTGGAATGAACATTTTATTCCCTACTCTGATAAAACTTCTTGGAGTTTATTAGAATACAAAACTGAAAGAAATCAAAGGAACAAATTATTTTACTTACTATACTTTGTGAATAAACAATGCAGAAAAATGAAGCTATTACCAAGGTAAGAACATCATAATGGGAGCAGCAAAGACAATCCAAAATTCTCATTACTCCATAGATAAACAGAAGTAAATAACCTAATCAATAAATGTGCAAAGGAACTTAACAGACACTAATAAAAGGAAGAAATAAGAAAGATCAATAAAAATATAAAAAAGTGTTCAACATCTCTAGTAATTAGAGAAATGCAAATTAAATCTGTACTAAGATTCCACACTTCAGTCAGAATGGCAAGTACCAAGAATACATGTGAGAACGAATGTTGGTGAGGATGTGGGGAAAGGGAACACCATATATCGTAGGACTGCAAATTGATGCAATACCCCTGGAAAGAAGTATGAAAATTCCTCAAAAACTAGGAATGGACTTGGGAGGTTGAGGCAGGAGAATCATGAGTTAAATGCCAGCTTCAACAACTTAATGAGGCCATCAGCAAGTTGGTGAGACCCTGTCTCTAAATAAAACATAAAAAGAACTGGGGATGTTATTCAATGGTTGAGCAGCCCTTGATTCAATTGCTGGTATATAAAAACCCCCAAAACCAGGAATGAAACCCAAATTTGACCCACTTATCCTACCTCAGTATGTACCCAAAATATTTAAAATAAGCATAATACACAGGGACACATCCACACTAATGATTACAGTAGCACAATTCATAATAAATGAGGTATGGAACCAACTTTGCGGACCATCAACACATGCATGAAAAAAGGAAAGACTGTATGGGGAGGGTAAGAATGGAAAATTTTGTAGAAAAAATCTAAAGTAATTTTCCTAAGTGCACATATGACAACAATGGACTGCATCCCAATAGCTTGGCTACCTACAAAAATTGGGTCCTAATTAGAAAAAGATGAATCACATGCTGCTGTTATATCAGAATGGATTCAAATGACAATTAAAAACCAATAAAAAGTTACAAATTAAAAAAAAATTTTACAACAATGTACTGAAATAATTGACATGTGGGAACTTCCAAAATCTTCTTAGATTGTAAAGAATCACAGGTGAACATGTTAGAGAGAATCACATTTTACAGGGAAGGAAAATGTGTCACTTATATCAACACAGTCATTACTACTCTAGAGTAGGACATTGTGTAATAAGGGAAAGCTATCAACCCCTTTTTTCTCTCCCACTAGCAAAAGGGAAGAGTGAAACATGCAAACATGTATGACTTTCTTGACAACTTTATGAAAACAAGATTTTGTCTCCACAGAGACCTCAGATAACAAGTAAATTTTGGTTCACATTACCAAAGATATTCATCAGGGTTTAAAAAAAATGTAAATTCTTAAGAAGAAATATGAACAAAGATTTACAGTAGGAAAGGGTACAAATACATCTAGAGAAGATAAAGCATAAAAACAGATTTGAGAGGCAACAAAAGTCTCACAGCTCATGTCAGTACTACATGAAGAAAGTCAAACAATAGTGATCAACAAAAAGGACTCACTTTCTAATGTTCATACTTTTTGCTACTTATTAATTGATTACACTAAAAATTTTTATGTACATCATGATGTTTTAAAGCATAAAATTGACTAAATCTAACAAATTAACACATATATTTTTCACAAAATTGGCAAGTTTATTTTTAGTAAACTTTTAGTTTTTAGTAAACTTATTAGTTTACTAAACTTTTTAGTTCACTAAACTTTTTAGTACACTTTTTAGTATTTTACATATATTCTAGGAACAATCATTAAGAATACAATACCCTAGCCTCACTTGATGGCACAAATCATAAACCCAGTGATACAGGAGTCTGAGACAGAAGGAGTGCGTGTACAAGACCAGCCTCAGCAATGTAGGAAGACAATAACTAAAGAAACAAAAAGGGATTAAAAATGGCAGTGATATTGACCAGTTGTAAAATCCACTGGGCTCAATTCTGAATTTAAAATAAAAATAATAATATAATATCCTACACCTACCATTTTGTACAGAAAACATATTTTTTTTTTTTTTTGCGGTACTGGGGATCGAACTCAGGGCCTTGTGATTGCAAAGCAAGCACTCTACAAGCTGAGCTATCTCCCCAGCCTTCAGAAAACATATTTTTTACCCATCAAAATATAAATTTGCAGGTCCAACCACTGCCCATGTGAATCTCCAGCACAGTCCAGTCCCAGGCCTCATATACCCAGTGCAATGCCCTATGTAGTTTCAGCACCATGCTATGGCTCTCAATCTACCAAAACATAGGGCTGCCTCTGCCTACTAGCATGGAAAATTCCTGACCTGGATGTTTCTATTTTTAGTTGAACAACTCACATTCTGGGACACTTCATTATCAAATGCTTTCATCTATTATGCTACTGAAGACTGGGAGAGTTGAGTAGTGCAGTATAGTTTTATTGTAGAATTTTTATTAATATTTTCAATTTTTATTATTTTTTTCACTCTATTTCTTCTTATCTATCTGTTTCCTTAGAAGTTATTTCTCCCTTTTCTCATGCTAACAAATATTGATTTTGATACATCCAAAATAAAGATTGAATTTTAAATGCTGTGAGAGAAGAGCATCAGATTACATATAGGGGGTAACTAATAAGCATATCAGAAAATTTCTCAGCCTAGGTCATAAAGGAGAGAAGGGCTTAGAACAACATACTTCAGGCTCCAAAAACAAAATGGAGTCTAACCAATAATATTATTCTTAGGAAACTTACCTTCAAATTTTACAACCAAATAAAATTCTTCAATAATAAAAAAAAGGTAAAGGAATTTACAAATACAATGCCTGCACTACCGAACATTCTCAGCAAAGTATTCCATGAGGAAAAAATAAAAAATAACAATGTAAGTCATCAAATAAATTAACTGCCCTGTAGGAAAAGCCAGTCAAATGAGAAACCATGTCAAGTTTAAAACAAAAGATAAGCCAAAATGACTGTGAATACAAACCATATGTCAATAATAACTCTGAATATTAATGGCATAAACTCATCAATCAAAATATATAGACTGTCTGATTGAATTTTAAAAAAAGGACCCAACAACATGCTGCCTTCAAGATATTCATCTCATAGAAGAAGACACCCACAGACTAAAGGCAAAAGGATGGGAAAAAATATACCATTCACACTGACTTGGTTAAAAAGAGGGAGTTTCCATCCACATATTAGATAAAGTAGACTTCAAGCCAATGTTAGTCAGAGGGATAAAGAAGAATATTTCATACAACTTAAGAGAAGCATAAATCAGCAAAACATAATAATCATAAATATTTATGTCTCAAACAATGGTGCATTCATGTACATCAAACAAATCCTTCTTAATTCCAGGAACCAAATGGACCACAACACAATAATACAGAGTGAATTTAAGACACCTCTCTCACTACTGGATAGATCTTCCAAACAAAAATTGCACAATAAAACCACAGAACTCAATATCAACAATTTAATTTAGACTTAACAGATATATATATAATATTTCATCCATCAACCAGCAAATACAATTTCTTGTCAGCAGCACATGGATACTTCTGTAAAACAGATCATATGTAATGTCCCAAAGCAACCCTTAGGAAATACAAAAAAATAAAGATACTACCTTATATTTTATCAGATCATAATGTAATGAAATTAGAAATCAATGACAAAAGAAAAAATAACTGCCCCAACACCTAGAGATTAAATAATACACTATTAAAAGATGCATGGATAGTAGAAGACATCATGGAAGTGATAACAAAATTCTTCAAAGTAAACAAGATCAATGGCACAGCATATTAAAATCTCTGGGATGCCATGAAAGCAGTAGTAAGAGGAAAATGCTTTGCATGGAGAACACTCAATAAAAGAAGAGAATTTCAAAAAATAAATGACCTAATATTACATCTCAAATTCTTTTAAAAAAAGAACAGATAAACACCGAAAGTAGTAGAAGACAGGAAAAAATAAAAATCAGAGCCAAAAATCAATGAAATCGAAACAATAGAAATTATTCAAAATTTTGACAAAACAAAAAGTTGATTCTTTGAAAAAATAAACATAATTTATAAACCTATAGTCACACTAATGAAGAGAAGCAGAGAGAAAACTCAAATTACTAAAACATCTGATGAAAATGCATACATCATGAGAGGCACTACTAAAATACAAAACATAATTAGAAGTTATTTTGAAAATCTGTACTCCAACAAAATAGAAAATCTCGAAGACATCAACAGGTTTCTAGATAATATGAATTACCTAAACTGAACCAGAAGGACATGCATAACTTAAATAGATCAACTTCAAGTAATGAAATAGAAAAAGTCATCAACAGTCTACCAACAAAGAAAAGTCCAGGACCAGATGGATTCTCAGTCAAGTTCCACAAAATTTAAAGAAGAGCTCATTGTAATACTCCACAAATTATTCCATGAAATAGAAGAGGATGGAATCCTTCCAAAATCAATTTGTAAAGCTAGTATCACCCTGATACCTAAATCAGACAAAAACACATCAATGAAAAAAATCAGAGAAATATCCCTGATGAAAATATATTAAAAGTTTCTTAACAAAATTCTAGCAAATCACTTAAAAAACATATTAAAAAGTTCACCATGATCAAGTGGGTTTTATCAAAGCAATGTGAGGCTGGATCAATATCCAGAAATCAATATATGTAATTCATCACACCAACATATTTAAATTTAAGATTCATATAATAATTTCAATAAATACAGAAAAAGCATTGACATACCCCTTCATGCTCAGTCCCACAAAAATACAGTTATCTCAGACTATACAATGGTGCCAAAAAACACACAAAGGAAAAAATATGGCCTCTTCAACAAATGTTGTTGGGAAACTGGAAATCCACATGCAGGAAAATGAAAGTAAATCTCTATTTCTCACCCTTTACAAAATTCAATTCAAATGGATCAAGGACCTAGGAATTAGATGAGAGTGTCTGCAGAAAATATAAGAAAAATGAGGCCCCAATCTTCATCATATTGACTTAGGACAAGACTTCCTTAACAAGATTTCCAAAGCAAAAGAAATCAAAGCAGGAATCTGTCAATGGGTAGATTAGAACTAAAAAGGTTCTCTCAGCGAAGAAAACAATCAACAATATGAAGACAGAGCCTACAGAATGGGAGAAAATATTTGCCACATGAACTTCAGATACAACACTAACCTCCAGAATTTATAAAGAACACAAAAAACTTTACACCAATAAATAATACAAATAACCCAATCAATAAATGGGTTAAGGAAATGAGTAGACACTTCACAGAAGAATATCTACAAGTATTCAACAGATATATAAAAAAAATCTTCAACATCTCTAGTAGTAAGAGAAATGTGAATCAAAACTACTCTGAGATTTTATCTCACTCCAATTAGAATGGCGGTTATTAAGAATACAGACAAAAATAGTTCATGGTGAGGAATGGGGAAAAAGATACACTCATATATTGCTGGTGTTGTTGCAAATTTGTGTGGTCACTTTGCAAAGCAAGATGGAGATTCTTCAGAAAACTTTGAGCCACCTTTTGGCCCAGCTCTCCCACTCCTGGGGCCTATACTCAAAGGACTGAAACTAGCATACTACAGTAATACAGTCACATCAATGTTTATAGAAACTCAATTCACAATATCTAGATTGTGGAACCAACCTAGATGCCCTTCAATAGATGAATGCATAAAGAAACTGTGACATATATATGCATATATATATATATATATATATATATATATATATATACCTATATATATATAGACACACACACAATGGAATATTATTCAGTCATAAAGAAGAATGAAATTATGGCATTCACATGTAAATAAATGGAGTTTAAGAATATCATGCTAAGTGACATAAGCCAATCCCAAAATTCCAAAGACCAAATGATTTCTTTGAAAATTGATTTGTGATACATAACAGGGGGAGGTAGTAAGGAAAAAAAGGAGGAAGGATGAATTTTGTAGAGGGAAATGAGATGTAGTGAGGGGGAAGGGGAAAGATAATGGAATGAGACAAACATCATTACCTTATGTATCTGTATGATTACACAAAAAGTGTTACTCTTTGTGTACAACCAGAGGAATAAAAGTTGTACACCATTTGTGTACAATGTTCAAAAAAGAAAAAAACTGTGTAAATTTGCAGTTTTGTTGACATTACCCATATTATCCCCCAAATCACAGTTCCTAAATTCAACTTGTTCAGATTTCACATGTGAGTCCTCATGTAACAATTGAATTTTGTCTTATTTTTTACTCCATTTTTCTTTCATGGGAGAGGGTAATTGGGATTGAATACAGGGTCACTTTTCTACTGAGTTGCTTCCCCAGTCCATTTTTTCACTTATTTGTATTTTTATTTTGAGTTGTAGATGGACATGATGCTTGTATTTTATTTTTATAGCATTATGAGGATTGAAACCAATACATCACACATGCTAGGCAAGTACTTTACCACTGACTACAGCCACAGTCCCCCAGTCCCTTTCTGTATTGTTTATTTTTGAGACAGGGTGTCACTAAGTAACTCTTCTCAAACTTGCAGTCCCTCTGTCTCAGTCTTCCAATTATCTGGGGTTATAGACATGTGTCATTTTACCTTGCCTATTTTTTAGTTATTTAGTAATTTTCAAACATTTCCAAAATAACTGTAATTATCCAATGTAAGCTTTCTTTTAGTGGAAATATCTAAATGGAAACAATAGCACAGAAAGAAAAAAGGGAAACTTGACTTGATAAAAGAAACAATATAAAACAACTAGGAAAAGACCCTAGGAAAGTGAAAGTTATGAATTTATTAAGAAGACTAAATAACTACTTCATTGATGTTTAATATACTGATCAAGAATTAAAGTAAATGAAATCGAGAGAAAAAAGTTAATAAAAGAAATCAACAGAAATTTTGTGCTTGATATATTCCTTAAAAACTAAGCTCTGAGATAATGGAAATGTAAAAAAGAAAAGATATCAAACTTAAAGAAGCACAATCATTTTCAACTAGGAAAAATATGAAGAGATTCAAAATAAACACATCATAACCAAAGTTTCAAAACTCACAGAAAAAAATTTTTGAGAGGACCAAAAATAGATGTTTCAGTTACAAGGATAGTTCTAAAAAATTATTAGTTGATTGTTTTACCAGATGTGTTCCAGAAAAAAATTGGAACATATAGTCAAATAAATGAAAGAAAAAATAAGCTAACAACCATGAATACTATATCCAATACATCTCTTTTTCCAAAGTAAGTAAAAAGAAATCTTGTCATGATATACAAATGCTGAAAAATATTCTCATTCTTAGACCCATCCTACAAAACATTCTTTAGAGAATTCTTTCAGTTGAAAATAAAATAAGGCTGCATAGCACAAAAGTCCTGGCAAAACCACAAATATCCACAAATAAAAAATTGACAATATGTAATGATGGTACCTAAAAAATTTGGCTATATAGTCTGAAAGATAAAGTTATAAAGATTATCATAAATCTGTTAACTGGTATGTGATATGAAAATACCAGGGACATCAATGACAACATTAAGAGGATATGCAAAGATATAAATTTTATATACAGTTTAAGTTAATTTACTACCAATATATGATGTCATTTGAGCTTAAAATGTTTTATATAATCCAAATATACTGGCAAAATAATCATAAAATATATGATTAGAATAAGGTGAGAAATCAAAGCATGTTGTTAAATAATCTGTGAAACAAATATTAAATCAATTCAGAAAGTACAAAAATATCATAAAAATGAGAAAACAACTTACAGAGTAACAGTATTAAATTCTTAATTTTTAGTAATTTATTTAAATAAAATTAGATAGTTATTAAATGGCAATCAGAACACAAAACATGACTGACAAGAATAAATCTAAAATTTTCTGTACCATATGTACATAAGTTTTCATTTATATATGGTCGAAGCAGGGGGTATCGCAACACCAGATCTTCAACTCTACTACAAAGCAATAGTAACAAAAATGGCATGGTATTGGTACCAAAATAGAAAGGTGGATCAATGGTACAGAATACAGGACACGGACACAAACCCAAATAAATACAATTTTCTCATACTAGACAAAGGGGCCAAAAATATGCAATGGAGAAAAGATAGCCTCTTCAACAAATGGTGCTGGGAGAATTGGAAATTCATATGCAACAGAATGAAAGTAAACCCATATCTCTCACCATGCACGAAATTAAACTCAAAATGGATTAAGGACCTCAGAATCAGACCAGAGACTTTGCATCTTATAGAAGAAAAAGTAGGTCCAGAGCTTCAACATGTCAGCTTAGGATGAGAGTTCCTCAACAGGACTCCCATAGCACAAGAAACAAAAGCAAGAATCAATAACTGGGATAGAGTCAAACTAAAAAGCTTTCTCTCAGCAAAGGAAACTATCAGCAATGCAAATAAAGAGCCTACAGAGTGGGAGAAAATCTTTGCCAATCATACTTTAGATAGAGCACTAATCTCCAGAATCTATAAAGAACTCAAAAAACTCTACACCAAGAATGCAAATAATCCAATTGACAAATGGGCTAAGGAAATGAATAGACACTTCACAGAAGAAGATCTACAAGCAATCAACAAACATATGGAAAAATATTCAACATCTCTAGTAATAAGACAAATGCAAATCAAAACCACCCTAAGATTCCATCTCACCCCAATTAGAATGGCGATTATCAAGAATACAAGCAACAACAGGTGTTGGTGAGGATGTGGGGAGAAAGGTACACTCATACATTGCTGGTGGGGCTGCAAACTAGTGCAGCCACTCTGGAAAGCAGTGTGGAGAAAACTTGGAATGGAACCACCATTTGACCCAGCTATCCTACTCCTTGGCCTATACCCAAAGGACTTAAAATCAGCATACTACAGAGATAGAGCCACATCAATGTTCATAGCTGCTCAGTTCACAATAGCCAAATTGTGGAACCAACCTAGATGTCCTTCAATTGATAAATGGATAAAGAAACTGTGATATATATATATATATATATATATATATATATATATATATATATATACACAATGGAATATTACTCAGCCATAAAGAATGATAAAATTATGGCATTTGCAGGCAAATGGATGAAATTGGAGAATATCATGCTAAGTGAGATAAGCCAATCTCAGAAAACCAAAGGACAAATGATATTGCTAATAAGTGGATGATGATACATAATGGGGGGTGGGAGGGGTTAGTGTTAAGGTTATAGTTAGGGTTAGGGAGGGGGACAAGAGTGGAGGAAGGAAGGACTGTATAGAGGGAAAAGAGGGGTGGGAGGGGTGGGGGGAAGGGAAAAATAACAGAATGAATCAAACAATATTACCCTATGTAAAGTTATGATTACACAAATGGTATGCCTTTACGCCATGTACAAACAGAAAAACAACATGTATCCCATTTGTTTACAATAAAAAATAAATAAATAAATAAATGAAGAGAGAAGTGAAAAATAAATAAATAAATAAATACATAAATATATGGTCACTTTAATAAAATGAAAAGAATATTATTTGCAAAGGTAAAAAATAAATCAGACATGGCAATAATTATGTTATACATAACAAGCAGAAAGTTATGTAAGGTAAAAAGTTTTAAGTAAAAGCATTTTGAAAAGAGACAAACTAGAATATTATTTTACAGTAGAAGAGACCACTATCTAAAACACCACGATGATAGTAAATACATTTGTAACTGAGTCATACTTCCAAATATAGAAAGGCAACACTGAGAGAACTGATATAAATAGTAATACAGTAATATTTGGAGACACCAATCCCCAGTGAATGTAACAGAAAATAAAAACAGACAGAATGGTAAAGAAGGATTAGACAAATCCACAAACTTTTATAAACCAAGTAGACTTTCAGATGCAATCTTCTCAATAACTCATGAAATATTCTTGATTGACCAGCTAAAAAGCAGAAAATATCTCAAGACAGGAAAATATTTAAATGATTTTAGAAAATACTAACTTAGAAATCAAAAGTGGAAGTGACATTCAAATCTGTAAAAGTATGTTGCATTGGTGCACTCTTAAAAATGGTCTTGTTCAAGAAATGAATAAAAATATTAGAAATTTTCCATAATATCCAAATGATGTAGTCACTTCTGGTAGTGTCCATCAAAATTCCAAAATTATTTTTTTTCCAATCACAGAAAAGTCTATTTTAAAAATTCTGTGAAATTCCAATTACTGATAAATAACTCAAAATTATTCAAAATTATACATAGTTGAATAATAATTTCTGATTTTAGAACATAAGAAAAGTTGCAGTATTCAATATATTAATGCTGATATGATATGAACATATACAAGTAGAGATATGGAACAGAACAGAGAGTAAGTCCTCATTTATATGGGTGAATCAAGACATAGTTACACATATGTAAATATTAAATCATTCATCAGGGCCAAGAGGGGAAGCAAAAAGAGATATTTTATATGTGTGCATGAAGGCATTTTGGAAAAAAAACTTTGGTATGTTTTTCAACTTTACAAAGAAAAGAAATTACATAACATCTATACTATGAATTCCTCTTGAAGACATTACTATGAATTCCTCTTGAAGACATTATGCTTACTGAAATAACCATTCATAATAAAGTCAAATATTGTGTGATTCTATTTACATGCAACATCTAAAGTTATCAAATCCATTGAACACAAGGGATGGTGTTTGTGTTGTGAGACAAATGGGCATGTGCTTTTCATGAAAATATAACATTAATTTTGTAATATGTAAACTTCCTAAAAAGATGTTGCAAAACAATTAGAATTAAAAGTACTAAACAATACTTAAAATATTAAAAGAGTAAGTTTAATTTTATGTGGTCTGATTGCATTTAAATTTTAAAAATATATTAAAGATAAACAGAATTATGAAAATATTCAAAAGCTTCTTTAAATGATAAAGTCTTTATCCTAGACAAAGAACAGTTTTGTCCACAAATAGTTGATAAGCATTCCAGCAATTCTAGCTGCCAGGAAGACTGAGAAAGGAGAATTTCAAATTTGAAGTCAGTTTGAACACCTTCACAAGAACTTATTTCAAAATAAAAATAGAAACAGACTAGGGATGTACCTCAGTACTATAGCACCCATAATTTCAAAGCTTAGTTCATGTACATAGGTCTACACATATTATTTAGATTTACACAAATACCTAGATTTAGTAAAGAAACAAGATACAATATACTGTTATAAACAAAAAAGGGATAATATTTATAAAAGTTAGTGAAACTAACTTTTGTAACTTAATGGGCAGTAGATACATGATTTATGCATATTTAAACTTACATTGTCAGGAAGTGTGAAGTAGAGACAATTCACACTTATGCATAATGTGTAGATTACACAAATAAAAAATTTATTCATTGAGGGGAGGAAATATCCTCCTGAATACAGAACCTATTCTAAACAACAGAACAGACAAATGGGCACAAGAATGATAGAAAATTTAATTCATAAAATCACCAATAACCATATTATCTTAAAAATTCTTCTTTATAATAATTTTCAGTCATGACTGTACACTCACAAAAATCAGGCATTGTAAGAAACATTCATTACACAACAGAGAATATTAACAGAAAACCCAGTACAATCATTCATAAAGAGCCCCCTGAGGAGATAATTTGAATGAATAAACATTTAAATCATATTAGAGAAACTGGGTTAGGATATTAATACATTGCAATGGTTTAACCTAGAGGCATTCACAAATGTGAACATATTTTCTAGAACCTTCAAAATCAATAAAGAGATGTCAGTCCATGCAGACCCTAAATGGAATAGGGGAGTACTATGGCTGTTACTTTGAATATACTGGGTGATCATTAGGGGAAAAAGGAGCCTAAAAGCGTTTGAAACCATGATAAGCTTAGAAAAGGGCATGCCCTTATAGAACTGTAAGATAAATAAACTTCGTGTCTGAAAATTTATTTCTGTTGGGTGAAATCTTCTCAATTAACATTTTAGTATGGTTTCCTCCTTGATATTTGGACCTATCATAAGTAATCTTTGGTTTTATTCACTTCTGCACACCTGTCTATATGCTAATCTTATGGTTTGGATTTGAAGTACCCCCCAAGGCACATGTGTGAGACAGTAATAAAAGGTTTAGGGGTGATATGATTGGGCATTAGAGCATTAACCCAGTGAATCAATTCTTTGATAGAATTAACTGAGAAGTAGCTAAGTGTAGTCTAATAGGGTAAAGATAGAGGTGTGGTTCATTGGAGTCACACCTCTAGGGTATATATATTGTATCTGTACCTGGTCTATGGAGCCTCTTTCTCTCCGTTTTTTGAGCATCATGGGAGAAACGCCCTTCCACCAAACACTTTGAGCATGATTTTTAGCCTCATGTCAATATTCTAGGAATAAAGCTCACTGTCTATTGACTGAGACCTCTGACACTATTAGCTCCAAATAAACTACTACCCCTTAAAATGCCTTGTCAGGTCTTTTGGTTACAGCAGCAAAAAAAAAAAAAAAAAAAAAAAAAAAAAAAAAAAAAAAAAACTGACAAAAACAACTACTGTCTCTTGTCACTTTAGATTCCATGGCTCTTTCTTTGGTCCAGAAAGATGACTAGGAATGATTTGGAGACAATGAGAATTGTTTACTGAAAATGGAATAACTCTTTGGAATCCTCCTTGGAATTACTCATGTTTATGTCCTAGTACTATGTTCATTACAGTAATAACAGATTCTAGAAAATTATTTCTCTGAATATTTCCTGACAGACTAATAAAATTATATAAGAAGCATTTCAATCTGCAAATCCTGAGCTCAAGTCCCAACTATTAACACTAAATGAAACAAATCAAAGAAAGCACAATGGACTTTAAGGTGTAGGTCACAATATTTTATACTGTTGAATTTCTATGAGAAACCTGAAGTGATGGGTGTATCATCATATCAAGAAAGAATGAGATTAAACATAAAAAGGAATATAATTAATATTTTCTGGACTATATCATACATTTCCCAATCAATTTCCATGAAAGTAAGTATCTGATACTCAGGCTCAGCAGAAGCTACCAAGAAATATTCCACAAGGGAAAGACATCCAATATTAATAGTGAATTATGAATTCTGAAGGGAAATTGTACTCACTGAGAAAGATCAGTTTTCTGTAGTTCTCCAGCATCACATTTACGTATAAATTCTGCTGACCAGAGTTCAGACATTCCCATTCCTCTTGAGAGAAACCAATGACCACATCCCTGAATGTCACTGGTTCCTGATATAAGAATAAATTTTCATTTCTGTATGTGTTCCATGTTATAGAAGGGCTGAGAGGTTAGTTTAGTAGACAATTTAAAATTCTAGAGAATGAATCTGTTTTTCATGTTTGTTTTATTATATTGGACATCTTTCTAAAATAAACTATGAGAAAGAGATTCTGATTTAATGGAAGAGATGCCAAAAGTTTCAAGAATAATGTCATCCATTGTTAGCATTTAAAACTGAGGGAAAGATCAATAAATTGTGCACATAGAATTTTGCACTCATAGAAGATGTAAGGTTGAGTACAAAGTCATTGATGCAAAAGATGAAGAAAAATGGACTCTCAGAGCATGGGTTTCTGGTTAAAATCTGTTCCTTCCTCACTATGTAAATATATTATTCCAGTACCCTAAAGCTGATTCTTTTGGTTAATATGGTGGAAATCATGTTTGCTGTAGTAAAGGAAGTGATGGGCTGAACCCAGTGTCAATGCTGAAAATCTTTCCATCACACTTGGTCCAGATTTCTCCAGGGAAGATGGACAGAAGGAGAGGAGGTGCTGGAACCAAGGGAGGGATTGGCATAGAGCTCTAGAAAGTTCAGAGGGCCTAGAGACCCAGGTGGCAGAACACCCCTGGATAGTAAAAACTCCTAAGTCCATGAGAGTTTTCAATGTCCATACAAGAGGCAACAGTCCAAACCCCATCATGCAGGAGCTGATGGAGACACAAGGGAAATAACAAAGATGTGATCTTACCTCTCCCATGTGGTACTGATCCAGTAGCATTATTAAGCACATTGTGGGCAGTGCAGGAGAGTGGTTGTAAGGGTAGTACAGGGTTAGACAGGACACCAAGGTAGAAAGACCCCATTTGGATTCTGAGGTGAGCTGGATCATCTCCATCTCTCAGCCATTGGACATATACAGAGATAAAGAATACCTTGCTGGCTGAGAATATTGTAAATTTCCCTCCAGTGAGACTGGGCAGGGATGGCAGGGTGGGTTGGGAACTGTCTTGAGAAAGCAGTGGAGGATCTGATGTATTGGGATTTCCAGAGCCTTCAGAGACAATATCTGTTCTGATAGGAACCATGATTTATAAACACTATTTGTGTACAATGTGGAACTCATTATTATAAAGATAAAGAGTTTTTCCAAATCTTAAATATTACCCTTTCAAAATGATAGTATACATTACTTTTAATGAAAGAAGGAAGCAGAGGAAAAATCCTAAAATTTATTTAGATTGTGAAGTATATATGAAAGTAGCCAAAAAAACCTTTGAATTCCAAGAGGAAAAATATTTGTTATCCTTTCTGCACACTAATATATATTATTCAACTATAAATTTGTAATAATAAAGACCAAGGAATCATAATACAAAGAAATCCATAAATAAATTCATTGGTACATAAAAACTATTTGTATTTTAAATCACAATAGAATGGTCTATATAAATCAAACCACATCAAGAATAACATTAAATGTGAAGAGATGATACAACCAAAGCTAAAGGTGGATGTTTATACTTGGGGCACAGTTTACTGGCAGTGTGTGTATAGAATGTGAAATGCCCACTTGGCAACCTCCAGCACATAAATAAAGGACTTAGTCTCAGAGTAATGGGAGCATGACATTGGAAATATAACACAATAGGATGCTGCTGACCATTTGTTCTCTATGAATATATTGAATAAACATTATGTTTCAAGTTTCTCTTGGCAAAGTAATGAATGAGTCAACTTATCTACATTACCTGCCATCAAATGTGGAAGAAAACTTGTGGTAGCTTTGGACTTTAGTTCAGTTTTAGGCAAAGTACTGTGCAATTGGAACAGAATTACTAATAGTCAGGGTCACCAGAGAAAGATTGTCATTGTATATATACAACCTAACTCTTAAGTTTGCTGTGGTAGAGACCTTAATTAACCTACTGCTTAAGAGGAAGAATTTAGACAATAATAAGTATCAAGACCACAGAAAGAGCGGTGGTCTTCTATGGTCATGCAAATACTTCAATGGACTTCAACACATGGGTTCAGGGTAGGAAAGAAGTTAAGTTACAAAGGACACATTTTATTCCTAAAGATGGGATTTGCTAGGGCACTTGACCAACTTATGCTGCTGACAGTTGAGCTACTCTCTATCCTATCCTGCATCAAAGATTTAAAAGAAAAAAAAATGCATCACTTGCAGCCTTAGTGGTGAGTTTAGCATTTCCTGAGCTCCATCTCCCAGCTTGTCTCTATAATAAGTACAGCTTGTCAATCCTCTGAGAAGGAGGCTTTCCATTCACTGAATATCTCATATTTAACATCTTTCATTCAATGAACTATATTTTAAGCTCCAAAGTTCTGTGATCAAAGTTGACTGAACATATGCCAATCTCCCTAGATGACAAATAAGTGGTGTGGAAGACACTTCATTACCAACAACAAACAGTAGTAGTGCACAGAAAGTGTTAATAAGAACAGATCCTTGTTTGTGCCCAGAAGAAATTTAGAACAATCAATCTCTATGTAAGCTACCTGACAGACTGGATTCTAAAAATATTCGATCAGGGATTTATTGTAAAACTCAAATAGCAGACATGTTTAATCCTGAACACCACTGTTAGTATGATTATTATAAAATGTGCAAAAATGACAAATACTCCAGGAGACAAGGTATGAAAAATAGGAAACACTTGGACACTATTGGTATTGATGTAAATTCTGCACAAATAGTTTTGAAAAGAGTATGAAGGTATTTGAACTAAAAATATAACTAGCCTATTATCCAGTAAAAATAATTCTGATTATATATTAAAAGGAAGTACAAACAGTATGTTAAATAAATAGTTACACTCCCAATTTTATTGTAGCATACATCATAGTAGTACAGAAGACAGCTGAAGTGCCTTTAGATGAAGGATACATTGGGAGACAAATATCATTCCAGTTATTGGACATCTATCTACTTCCTGAAGTGTTTCCACCCCATATTTGATACTGGTGCTCTCTAGGAGGAGAGAACCCAGGGAGTGATATTCACTAGATATTTCAAAGACCTGAGGCATAACAGCTGTGAGCATCTTATAGAAAGCAGTTCTAAAGCCCAGGAAAAGTTCTGGGGGAGGGAAGATTGAGACACAGCATAATATAAAGTCAAAGACATGGAATTTCAACTCAAATACATTTTGAAAATTGTGCCAATGGAAGACAAATGCAAAATAGAAACACTTTTTGCAGAGGGTCAAGTGATTCTCTCTCATCCTATCATGTGAAATGTTCATAAATCCAAAAAAAAATTCTAAAAAATGTACCATCTAGTAATTTGGGGACATTGATTTTATATATATTATATGATATATGATATATAATATTATATTAATATATTATATTATATATTTTACATATATTACATGTTTTATATATTTTTATATGTAAAATATTTTGTCCATTTGAAATAGGGCACGGGAAATAGCTAGTTTACAATGTTCTGGTGAGATGAAGTTCACAATGGGAATGCAGACAAGGAAATAGAAAATTAGGAATGCATTCTAGTGCTATAAACAATTAAACATGAAGGACAAGATACTGGATTTGAGCTCCTTCTTCCCATACATTTAGAAAGTGCAAAAGGAAGAAAAAAATGTGGCTCATAAATTCCATCACTACTTTCATGCTGCAAAATCACACATGGAGTTGAGATTCTCTCTTCATGATCTTTCCAGTTATCACCACAAAGGTTTCAGGCCATTATTGAAGACACCATGGAGAGATTTGACACGATGACCTGGGTCTCAGTTACTCATTCATTCCCCATTAGACTGACCAGAATGAACTTAAGAATGAATTGTCCCAAGGCGGCCTCAGGCATGCACACTCCAAAGACTGCAAAGTTCAGGCCCCATTCAACATAACTAGTTCCATCAACAGTCTGAATTCTTCCAAGAGCTATGCTCACCAATCTTAACATTCACATTGTGCAGTTATCAGTTTTGGCTTTTAGGGTGCCTGGCATTCTCCCTACAAATTTTCTAGCACCTGCTTGCTGAAGCAAACTGGATGTCTTAAATATAGGAGAGGGAACCTAGAAGTGAATATCATCAATCATGATCTCCAGAGACAAACACTGAACCGAACTGTCAATGCTACTTCCATCTCACTTGCTATTTGCAATTCTTACAATTACATTTTGTTACAATTACAATTGGGTACAATTCTTACCCATGTTTACCTGACTGGACGGCATTTCAGATCCTGCCTTATGGGTGTGTAGCTACTATCTGAGGGATAGTAAGAAGGTTTCAAACAGGAATGAATGACAGGTTCTTGCTAGGGGGCACTCAGTATTTTCAATATCAAATAATTTTTGGAACTACATGTTGGTAATGATATACAAAATGAATTAGTGAATGGTATAGAATTTTACCCTCAAAAATGGTTAAAAATTAAAATTAATAAAATAGGTACTTTTCTAGAATAACAAAGTTATTGAGTTTTGCAAAATGTGCACAGTAATCAAAGCCCTAATCAGTAAAATAGGGCCAATAAATATGTAACACATAACTGTTGTATAGAAATAGTGACTTTTTGAGTCACACATTATCATGAAATTCTGGTAATAGCAGGAAAATAAGCTCCTTCTTTAGCTTCAATTCTTGTTCCTATTTTATGGTGATAGCTGAAAGTATTGTGTCACAGAAATGTAACATATGGTTTACATGACCAAGGAATTATAAAATCCTGCAGCCAGGCAATATGGATTTCAATCCAGTTCTCTGAAGTCAAATTACTACAACACAGGATTGTAATGTGAATACTCATTTAATAGTAAATGACAAATATGAAGTGTGTGTCTGACTTCAGGTACAATTATAATAAAGTTTAAATTTTATACCCAGTAGTCAAATATATAAAATGACAGAACCTTTGAAAAGACACTTTTCAAGTAGTTCAGGAGAAAGGACAGTTTGTACTGTAGGGAAGAAGAAAATACAGCATCCTTTTAAAGAAGGCTGCTTGGGCAAGGTAGTATCTGAGACAAAAATGTTTTTGAGCACTTTCCTTATACTATGGAGTAAATAATTTTCAAGGTAATACCTACTTAATATTAAAAAAATAAAACCAAAATATTCAAGTTGTTATAAGCAAGGGAGTTGCAGGGGGCATGTGGTAGTACACAGTTGTAATACCAGTCACTTTGGTTAATGCAGGGAGACTTCAATTTCAAGGCCAGCTTAAAAAACTGAGTGAGACAAAGTCTCCAAATTAAATTTTGGGGATGCTTGAAATAAACATCAATGGTAGGTCACACTGGACTTCAATTTCAAGGAAGAAATAAAGGCACACCACTTCAGAGTTACACAAAACAGGCTAAATATTTCATAAATGGGTCAATATAAAAATAAAATTTTTATTTTTCAAGTGATATCATTAAAGGGTACAAAGAGAAGTGACAGAGTGGAAGAAACACCTCACATAGGACTAAATACTTAATGAAAAGGAAAAAATATGATACCTCCATTTAACAGTGATGAGTTCTACTCCTTCTAATGTTGAAGATTGAAAACTAGAGAAGCACACTGAGGCAAGCATATTCAGCAGGTTTTATTTAAAGTTAATAATACAGACTTCTCCTGGCAGGAAGAAGGAGGCCATGGCTGATGTTCTAAAGTCCCAAACAGTGAGCGCACCCTATATCTTTTATAGGTTAAAGTCTCTTTTCCTCCAGTTCTCTCCCCCCTAATCTCTCCTTCCTGCCTACATAACTAGGCCAGGTTTTGCATTAAGTGAGAAGCCATGGGCAGGGGGAGGGCCAAGGTGGTTCAGGCAGGTAAGGGCCCAGGGGTTATTAATTAGCAGTTCCATGCTTGCAGTCCTTGATAAAGGCAGGTAAATTTGCTAATCAATGGGCTCCAGAGATCCTTGACATTTCACTCTTCCAGGGGCAGCCTCCAACTTCCAGAGACAGATGGCTTCATGGCTTTATTTCCTCAATTTGACCCAATCCCCTATTTCTACACTAGCTACCTGTCCTTAATTCTGGCTTCAATTAGAGACCACAAATGAAAATCAGTCAATAGACTTGAATAGACACTGTATGCAGAAGACATGTATGTGCCTCACAATAAAAAAAAAAAAAAAACTCAAATATTTAGAAACTGAAGAAATGAACATCTACTTATGTTTAACATCCCTCCTTGGCAAAGTTATAAATGAGTTGAGAGATTAAAATACATAAAACAACTGAGAAAATATTTACCCTCTAATGAGTAGGAAAATCTGGGGTACACTTAGGAGGAAATCCTGCCTTGAGCAATTTGCCATCTATTTGGGACCAAATCCCCAAGAGTCAGTGCTAACTTCAGTAAACAGAACAGGACCAAACCAGCACCACTCTAAATTTTACTGTGGTTTTCATCTAAATTGATACAGAGCTGAGAAGATAAGTTATATTCCATTTATGTATGATTTATCAAAATACACAAATGTTCTCTACTGTCATGTATAACTAATGTTAACAAATAAAATATTTTAAAATATTTAAAAAAGAAAAATAAGAAATTAAGATACAGTACTGTGACTTGCTTTGACCAACTAACCATAAATAGATGATGTATGCTACTCCCCATAATATGAAGATAGAGTAGATCATTCCATACAGTATTTTTCCTGCCTTCATGTTGGAAAGTGCTATGCTAAGATGGAGTTGTTCTGTCAGATTGGGTGCCTGAGTGACAACAATAAGTAGAGCTTTCTCCCAACACATACTGAAAATTTAGTGTTACCAAGAAGTCAGCCTTACTTGTATTAAGTCTTGAGGATATTTTCCTAAAGCAACTTGGAGGTGTCCTGATTTCTGAATTGCTGCCAATGACAGTTAATCCTTTTTTTCTCTGAAAGTTTCAAAATTTCTTTATATTTCCTGTCCCCTTTTCACCTTTTGTAATAAAATGCTGACCCTTTTTTTGTGAAAATAAAAAGGAGTAACTAGACATATACAATATCACAACCACAAAATAGTGGTGATTTTCTTTGAATATCATGTACATTCATGTAGTTTATAAAGAGGGATCAAGGAAGAGGAGTCATATCTCAAAGGTGTAAATTTTTCCTTAGAAGTGACTTGACAGCATATACTTCCACCAGTTTTTTTCTGAAAATAAAGTGTCTATCTAGCTTAATTCATGTATTTAATAGGGGGAAACATAGTTTGCATTGATAGCCTGAGTGAGATTTCACTTCCTGATTATTGTCCCTCCACTATTCACCCCAGTAATAACTCCAGGCCTAAAAAACTACTCCCCAAATATTGTACAGGTCACTGATTCCTGAGTATACAGTGGCTTCTGGAAAGCCTGGATTTTAAAAAACTTGCATCAGGGATTCATGGTACCAGTCAAATAGACTTCCTGGAGCTTGAACACAGCTTCAGGAATGGATAGTAAAACCATGCAAAAAATAAAAAAATGCTACAGATTATATGGATATGGATAAAAGGAAAACTTTGTACAACTGTTGGTGAGAAAATAAGTTTGGTCATGTTGCTTTCCAAATAGTTTGTAAAGCCATTTTTGAAAAAATAAAAATATAAATATCATTGGATCCAGTAATAATTCTGGGTACACATGTAAAAGAGTTGGAATCTTATGTCAAAGAAATAGTTGTACTCCATTCTCATTGCAACCCTATTCATAGTAGCTAAAACAAAGCAACACACACACACACACACACACACACACAAAAGAAAGAAATAAAAAAGAAAAAAACCCTGAATTGTCTTTTAGACCATTTTATTTTATTTTGTTTTTGTATTGGGGATTGAATACGGGGGTGCTTCACTACAGAGTCACATCATGAGTCTTTATTTTGTATTTTATTTTGAGATAGGATCTCCATGAGTTTTTAAGTGCCTCAAAAATTTGCTGCAGCTACCTTTGAATTGTGATCCTCCTGCCTCAACACACAGAATACTAGGATTACATTTAGAGTAATTTTAGGTCAAGAAATTTCTCCCACCTGCAGAGCATCCAGCTACTCTCTTGAGAGGTTCCCTACAATATTTCTAATTGCTCTCCTAAAGGAAAAGACTCAGAGGCTAATATTCACTTCATACCTCAAGAAGATTTCATCATAGCATATGTGCACACCTCATGTCAGTAAGTTCTGAACACAGAACTAGGATAGGATGAGAGATTAATATAAAGAAGAATCACAGAGTAAATTCTTTGAAGGTGAATATAAACACAAAAATTTCATAAGTTTCTGTATCTTTGAAGACAAAGGAGAAGATGCACACACTTTTTTTTAATTGTCAAGTGATACTTTTCTGTTTTCTTCTCACATAAATTGCTTACAAATGGAAAAAAAAAAGTTTAACATGTGCCATTCAGTATTTGAACAAGTTAAAAACATTTAATCAATTTGAAATATACCATGAGAATCAAATAATTGATAATGTTGAGAAGGAAAATTGGCATTGGAAATTTGAACAGTAGCTAAAAATTTAGAAAAACTTTATACCAGAATACACCATAGGATATTTCACCATTATAAACATCCACAAGAATGGGGACCTATTGAGAATAAGATATATTCAATTCTTGTATAATTACACCAAAGTGAATTCTACTGTCAATGTACAACTATAAAGACTCCCCCAAAATTAAAAATTTATCCATAGAGCTATGAGTAGCCATAATGGAGCCCATGGATCTGGATTTGAGATACTGCTTTCTGTACTTAGCCAACTCAGCAGAAAGGAGGAACTGAGACTTCTAGAGAACACAGCTCCTTTCATGCAGGAACACCATGGAGTTGGGGTTCCCTTTTAATGATCCTCTCAGTCTACACCACACAACCTGTGGAGATGCTAAGATGCAAGCACACTGATACCCTCATTCTTCTCTAATGATCCTACAAGTCTTCTTTTAACCCAGGGATATTCCGAGGTGCAAGCACACTAATATCATATTGGGTCTTCAGGCAATCTGAAGACAGCATGCACTAATGTGACAAGATGCCCAGAGTCCAGGTACAAACCTCAGTAGACCTACAGTAATGGTCTGAAGGCTGAACTGCCACAGAGAAAGACTATGGCCAGCAGACTGAGAGGACCATGAGGAACCCTTGTCCACCATTTCTGTTCCTTCCATCACCAGTCCCAAGGGCTTTAGTTTCTTTCCCAGTCTCCAGATGCCTAAAGCACACTCACCATTTCCTGGTTTTCACTGTGCCCAGCATTCTCCCTATGATTCTTTCAGCCCCTGTGTGGCACAGAAACCTGGAACTCCTGAGCATAGGAGGAATAACCAGAAATGGATCCGAAGAATGGCAGACTTCCAAGACAAAGGACAGCACTCCATTGCATAAACTCGCTCCTCTTGACTGGTTGTATGGGGATAGGAGGGTTCTCACCCAGGAGCCTCTTATGGGGCAGAGCTTTAGGCCCCATCCCCAGATGCTGATCCTAGTGAACCTACCTCTGAGTACAGAAGATTGTGGCCAATTCAGGAATTAATGAGAATAGAATGACATACTTTGGACTGTTAATTTTGGTTTTTGCAGTACTAGGGACTTCACTCAAGGACACTCTACACTGAAACCCAATCCCTCTTCTATTATTTGAAACAGAGTCTCATGAATTTTCTTACACTGGTATCAGTACCACAGGCATGCACCACCACACCTGGCTTCAATTTTTTTGTTGTTTGAGTCGATGTGAATTGAAGCCACAGCTTTGTCTTGCAGCTACTTTATGGGAGGGTTTCCCTGCAGTAGTACAATCTAACAGAGAGGAAGAAATTTGCATTTATCATTGCATATCAGTTCTTTTGGCATATGAATTATATATATACAAATTGTTCTTGAATGGAAATGACATAATAAAAATTACTGTAAGTTTCATTTAACTTTTCTGCTACCTGATCTTATGGGAATGTTGGTTTTTTTGGGGGGTGGTGCCAGGGAGTTATTCCAGGGGTGCTAAACCACTGAGCCACATCCCCATTTATTTTTTAAATTTTATTTAAAGACAAGGTGTTGCTAACTTGCTTAGGGTCTTCTCAGCTGTTGATGCTAGTTTTGAACTTGTAATCCTACTACTCCAGCTGCTGGAGTCCCTGGGATTATAGAAGTGCATCATAGAAGATGGTTCCTGTCTCAAAAATCTTGAGTCACTGAGACAATAGGCATAAACCACCACGCCAAACTATATTTGTTTCTTTTACTTTTGATTTGCTAGGAAGTGAACCCAGAACTTCAGACTGCAGCTATTTTAATGCTGGGTTTTCTTGCAGTAATGGGATCTAGGTTAGTCAGTATGATATTTGCATTTAAACTTGAATATAAGGTCATATTAATTTAGTAATTAAATGTTTTTCATGAATAAAAATGTTAATAAACATTATTTTAAAATTTCATTTAACTTTTTTGCTCTCTGCTATTATGTATATGCAGCTTGGGCTTTGAGATAGAAAAATTCCCTGAAGCAGCCATGTCCAACACAAATCAATTGTAAGACATAACTGTAAATCTAAATGTTCTAATATTCACATTAAAAAGTAGAAAGAACAGGTGAAATCAAGTGTAATAACATAAACCAATATATTCAGAATATTAGCATTGTTTGATAATATAAAATTACTAATAAAATATATAATAAACTATATATAAACTACATCTTCAAAACTCATTCTAGAACTGTGACGGCACAGCAGAGCTGCTGTCATGGGCTCCTCCTGCTGCTCCATGCCCCAGCCTGGTCTTTCTGACAAGAGCTAGACTTTGGGATCCTTGAGGATATTCAGTTATGCACTTTTGAATATTCTTTCACCATATTCAACATGAGATAACATTCTTATTGGTTATCCTCAGCAGGACAGGCAGTTTTTAAATTTCCTCTTGTGATCCAAGATGGTGGACTAAAGGGTGACTGCATCTCCCATCACTCCAGAACCCAGGATTCAAGAAGGGGAAGCATTGAGAGACTTGGACCAACATAGAGCCATGGGGTGAGTCTCTCCCACTGGGTGAAGCTCAGCCCAGGCAGCAGTCCCAGACAGGGGCAGCTACTCAGAGCAGGGCAGGGCAGCTAGAGTCTTCCACAAGCAGCCCTGCTACCTCCGGTGGCAGGCACAATCTACAGCCAGCTCCTCAGAGTAGACCCAACCAGTAAGAGCTTTTCAGCACAGAGACAACCCCAAGTCCCAGACCCACCAGAGGGCCTTACACATAGGCAGCTTCTAGGACCAGGGCAGGGCAGCCAGAGACTTCCCCAAGCAGCCCTGCTCCCTCGGGCAACAGCCAGCTTCTTGGAGCAGCCTCAACCAGTGAGAGTGAGAATTTTCTGCACACAGCAAACCCCAAGCCCTGAACCCAGTGGCAGGCCCCAGCCTGCAGGCAGCTTCTGGGACCAAGGTAGGACAGGGAAAGGCTTTCTCCTAGTAGCCTGGCTCCCTCAGGCAGGGGCAAGCCCTGTCTATTGTCAGCTACTAGGAGCAGGACTGCCCAGTGAGGGGATTTCCACACAGAACCAGCCCCCAGCCCTGGACGAGAAGCGGGATAGGGAAAGATTTCTTTGGAAGCACTGCATTATCAAGTTCCTCCAAGATTTCAGGCTACTGAAGGCTGGGAGGTGATATACTGGAAATCTACAGGGACACAGTAAGCCAAAGAGGAAATCCAAAATATATCAGAGTCCCACTGATATCTGACCAAAATGAGAAAACAAGGGAAGAAAATGTCCCAAACAATTCTAGATGCTATATCAATAAAATATAATGACAGCACAGGAGAAGAAATGTCAAAAAGGGAGTTCAGAATGTACATAATTAAAACATTCAGAGAAGCAAATGAGGAGATGTAAGACCAAATGCAGGCATTGAAGGAAGAGGTAAAAGAGCAAATGCAGGCATTAAATGATCACACCAATCAACTGTTAAAAGAGCAAATACGGGAAGAAAAGATCATTTCAATAAAGAGTTAGAGATACTAAAAAAAAAAAGAAAAGAAATCCTTGAAATGAAGGAAACAATAAACCAAGTTAAAAACTCCATAGAAAGCATAACCAGTAGGATAGAACACCTGGAAGACAGAACCTCAGATATTGAAGAAAAAATATTTAATCTTGAAAACAAAGTTGACCAAACAGAGAAGATGGTAGGAAATCATGAACAGAATCTACAAGATATATGGAATATCATGAAAAGGCTAAATTTAAGAATTATTGGGATTGAGGAAGGCACAGAGATCCAAACCTAAGGAACGAACAATCTATTCAATGAAATAATATCAGAAAATTTCCCAAAGCTGAAGAATGAAATGGAAAATCAGGTACAAGAGGCTCATAGGACTCCAAATACAAAATTACAACAGACCCATGCCAAGGCACATTATTATGAAAATACCTAACATACAAAATAAAGACAGAATTTTAAAGGCCACAAGAGAAAAGAAACAAATTATATTCAGGGGGAAACCAAGATCAATATCAGCAGATTTTTCAATCCAGACCATAAATGCTAGAAGGGCCTGGAACAACATTTACCAAGCCCTGAAAGAAAATGGATGCCAAACAAGAATCTTATACCCACCAAAACTTACTTTCAGATTTGACGATGAAATAAAATCCTTCCACAATAAACAAAAACTAAAAGAATTTACAAAAAGAAAGCCGGCATTACAAAACATTCTCAGCAAAATATTACATGAGGAAGAGCTGAAAAACAATGGTGCAAATCAGCAACAGGAGGAACTAGTCTAAAGGAATAGCCAAATATAGGAGAAACCAAATCATGTCAAAAAACAAAAATGAGTCAAATAACTGGGAATACAAATCATATCACATTAATAACCCTGAATGTTAATGGCCTGAACTCATCAATAAAAAGACATAGACTAGCAGATTGGATTAAAAAGAAAAATCCAAAAATATGCTGCCTGCAAGAGATTCATCCCACAGAAAGAGATACCAATAGACTAAAGGTGAAAGGATGGGAAAAAAACACACCATGCACATTGACACAGCAAAAAAACTGGAATATCCATCCTCATTTCAGGTAATGTGAACTTCAAGCCAAAACTAGTCATAAGGAATAAGGAAGGACATTACATAATGCTTAAGGGTAGCATAAATCAGCAAGACATAACAATCATAAATATCTATGCCCCGAAAATTGGCTCAACCATGTAGGTCAAACAAATTCTTCACAATTCCAGAAATCAAATAGACCAGAACACAATAATACTAGGAGATTTTAACACACCTATTTCACCACTGGACAGATCTTCCAAACAAAAAGTGAATAAAGAAACCATAGATCTCAATAACACAATCAAGAATTTAGACTTAATGGACATATATAGAATATACCATCCAACAAAGACCGAATACACTTTCTTCTCAGTAGCACAAGGATCCTTCTCTAAAATAGAACATATTTTATGCCACAAAGCTACTGTTAGCAAATACAAGGAGATAGACATACTACCTTGTATTCTATCAGATCATAGTTGATTGAAATAAAAAATAAATGACAGAATATAAAACAGAAATTTCTCCAACACATGGAGATTAAATAATACACTATTATATGATGAATGGAAAACAGAAGACATCAGGAGGGAATTAAAAAATTCTTAGAAGTAAATGTGAACAAAGACACATCATATCAAAATCTCTGGGACACTATGAAAGCAGTACTAAGAGGAAGATTTGTTTCATGGAGTGCATTCAACAAAAGAAGTAAAAATCAACAAATAAATGACTTAACACTACAACTCAAAGTCCTAGAAAAAGAAAAACAGACCAACACCAAAAGTAGTAGAAGACAGGAAATAGTAAAATCAGAGCTGAAATCAATGAAACTGAAACAAAAGAAGCAATCAAAAAATTAACAAAAAGAATAGTTGGTTCCTTGAAAAATAAAAAAAGAAATTTGATAAACCCTTAGCCACACTAGCAAAGAGAAAGAGGGAGAAAACTCAAATTACTAAAATTCAGAATGAACAAGGAAATATCATAACAGACAGGAGTGAACTACAAAACATAATTAGAAGCTATTTTGAAAATCTATATTCCAAAAATTAGAAAACCTCGAAGACATCAACAAGTTTCTAGAGACATATGAATTACCTAAACTGAACCAGGAGGACATACACAACTTACATAAATCTATTTCATGCAATGTAATAGAAGAGGTCATCAAAAGTCTATCAACAAAGTAAAGTCTGGGACCAGATGGGTTCTCAGCTGAGTTCTACAAAACCTTTAAAGAAGTGCTCATTCCAATACTCAAAGTATTCCATGAAATAGAAGAGGAGTGAACCCTCCCAAACTCATTCTATGAAACCAATATCACCCTGATACTTAAACCAGACAGAGACACATCGAGGAAAGAAAATTTCAGACCAATATCCTTAAGGAACATCGATGCAAAAATTCTCAAGAAAATTTTAGCAAATCACATACAAAAATATATTGAAAAGATAGTGAACCAAGATCAAATGGGTTTTATCCCAGGGATGCAATGTTGGTTCAAAATGCAGAAATCAATAAAGGTCATTCACCATATGAACAGACTTAAAGTTAAGAATCACATGATTACTTTGATAGATGCAGAAAAAACATTTGATAAAATACAGCATCCCTTCATGCTCAAAACACTAGAAAAAATAGAGAGAGTGGGAACATTCCTTAACATTGTAAAGGCCATTTATGCTAAGCCCATGGCCAATATCATTCTAAATTGTAAAAGACTGAAAGCATTCTCCCTAAAATCTGGAACAATGCAGGGATGCCCTCTTTCACCACTTCTATTCACCATGATCCTTGAAATTCTAGCCAGAGCAATTTGACAAACCAAAGAAATTAAAGGGATATGAATAGGAAAAGAAGAACTCAAAATATCCTTATTCACTGATGATATGATTATATATTTAGAGGAACCTGGAAATTCCACCAAAAACTGTTAGAACTCATAAGTGGATTCAGTAAAGTAGCAGGTTACAAGATCAATGCTCATAAATCCAATGCATTTTTGTACATTAGTGATGAATATTCAGGAAGAGAAGTTTGGAATACTACCTCATTCACAATAGCCTCAAAAAAATAAAATACTTGGGAATCAATCTCACAAAATAGGTGAAAGACCTCTACAATGAGAACTACAGAACACTTAAGAAAGAAATTAAAGAAAACCTTAGAAGATGGAAAGATCTCCCATGTTCCTGGATATGCAGAATAAATATTGTAAAAATGGCCATACTACCAAAAGTTCTATACAGATTCAATGCAATTCCAATTAAAATCCCAATGATGTTCCTTACAGAAATAGAGCAAGCAATCATGAAATTCATCTGGAAGAATAAGAAACCCAGAATATGTAAAGCATACTTTAGCGAAAGAGTGAAACAGGGGTATCGCAATACCAGAGCTTCAACTCTACTACAGAGGAATAGTAACAAAAATGGCATGGTATTGGCACCAAAATAGACAGGTAGATCAATGGGACAGAATAGAGGACATGGACACAAACCCAAATAAATACAATTTTCTCATATTAGATAAAGGGTCCAAAAATATGCAATGGAGAAAAGATAGCCTCTTCAACAAATGGTGCTTGGTAAACTGGAAATCTGAATGCAACAGAATGAAATTAAACCCCTATCTCTCACCCTACACAAAACTCAACTCAAAATGGATCAAGAACCTCAGAATCAGACCAGAGACCCTGCATCTTATAGAAGAAAATGTAGGTCCAAATCTTCAACTTGTTGGCTTAGGATCAGACTTCCTTAACAGGACTCCCATAGTACAAGAAATAAAAGAAAGAATCAATAACTGGAATAGATTCAAACTACAATGCTTTCTCTCAGGAAAGGAAACAATCTGTAATGTGAAGAGAGAGCCTACAGAGTGGGAGAAAGTCTTTGCCACTCATACTTCAGATAGAGCACTATTTTCTAGAATATATAAAGAACTCAAAAAACTCTACACCAAGTATACAAATAATCCAATCAACAAATGGGCTAAAGAATTGAACAGACACTTCACAGAAGTTGTACAAGCAATCAACAGATATATGAAAAAAATGTTCACCATTTCTAGTAATGAGAGAAATGCAAATCAAAACTACCTTAAGATTTCATCTCACTCCAATTTGAATGATGATTATCAAGAACGCAAGCAACAATAGGTGTTGGCAAACAGGTGGGGAAAAAGGTACACTCATATATTGCTGGTGGGGTAGAAAATTAGTGCAGCCACTCTGAAAAGCAGTGTGGAGATTCCTCAGAAAGCTCGGAATGGAACCACCATTTGACCCAGCTCTCCCATTCCTCCACCTATACCAAAGGATTTAAAATCAGCATACTACAGAGATACAGCCACATCAACATTCATAGCTGCTCAATTCACAATAGCCAGATTGTGGAACCAACCTAGATGTCCTTCAATTGATGAAAGGATAAAGAAACTGTGGCATATATATATACAATGGAATATTTCTCCACCTTAAAGAATAATAAAATTATGGCATTTGCAGGCAAATGGATGAAATTGGAGAATATCATGTAAGTGAGATAAGCCAATCTCAAAAAACCAAAGAACAAATGATCTCGCTGATAAGTGGATGATGACACATAATGGGGGGTGGGAGAGGTTAGTGTTAGTGTTACGGATAGGGTTAGGGTTAGGGAGGGGGCAAGAATGGAGGAAGGAAAGTCTCTATAGAGGGAAAAGAGGGGTGGGAGGGGTGGGGGAGGAAAAAAATGACAGAATGAATCAAACAACATTACCCTATGTAAATTTATGATTACACAAATGGTATGCCTTTACTCCATGTACAAACAGAGAAACAACATGTATCCCATTTGTTTACAATAAAAAAAGACATTTAATAAAAAAACTATCAATCCAACCAATATGTCTGTTATTATTTCAGACCTCCTTTTTATTTTTTTCCTGATTTGTAACACCAAAAATTGTTTTTTTTATTATTTTTTTACTTTTACAGACTGCATTTTGATTTATTGTACACAAATGGGTTACATCATTTCATTTCTACAGTTGTGCACAATGTCGATCCATACCATTCATGTAATCATACATGTACACAGTGTAATGATGCCTGTCTCCATTCCACCATATTTCATAACCCCCCTCATTTCCCTCCATGTGATCTAAAGTTTCTCCATTATTATCTCATCCCCCACCCCGACCCCATTATATATCATTATCCACTTATCAGGGAAAACATTCAGTGTTTGGTTTCTTCCCACTACAAAGTTTATACCCAAAAGACTTAAAATTAGCACACTATAGTAATGCAGCCACATCAATTTTTATAGCAGCTCAACTCACAATAGCTAGATTTTGGAACCAACTTAGATGCCTTTCAACAGATAAAGGGATAAAGAAACTGTGGCATATATACACAATGGAATATTACTCAGCCATAAAGAAGAATAATATTATGGCATATGCAGATAAATGAATAGAACTGAAGAATATCATGGTAAGTAAAATAACCCAATTCCACAAAACCAAAAATTGTTTTTAAATGCACTATTTTATTTTGTTTTTCAATTGCTGTCTCCTTTCTCCTCTTCACTAAATAGTTAGTTATAAGAGGGTAAATATGTTTTACTCACTTCTGTTTTCCTAATACCTAGAATTACTCAAAGTTAACTTTCAACAAGTATTTATTGAATGAATGAATTAGTTAAATGAATAAATGGATCAATGCTTAAAATTAATCAGAGATTAAGGGAAGAGATGGCTAATAGTCAATGAAGTTTACTGTAAGTTATAGCATATTTGGACACAGTGGTTTTCAATATGTACCTGGCTTAGGGGCATTTTATTGGTACTAATGACATGTTAACTAACTCAGGCTGACTCCTTACTCTGTGGCGAGTGAGCAAGATCAAGGCCTCAAAGGAGGTTTCAAAAGTTAATGATGATAAATCAGACCACCGCCAGAGATTGGTTAACAGTTCCAGGAACATGATCAGCTTGTGCTTGCCATGTAGTCCTATGGGACTCTCACTTGCATGAACCCTAGTACCTTGCTGACCTTTAAGCTGATTGGTTCCCACCTAGCCTTCACCCTACATGAAAACTGTGTGACTTCCTCAATAAATGAGTTCCTGCTGTGAGAAAAAAAAAAAAAAACTCATTCTTTATTTGAAACCTGAAAACCATCTCAGTTCACACTGGCCACATTCCATGTTTAAGAACTGTGGCTTTCTTTATCTCAGTGAGGTGATAGAATTCATTTCCTTTTATGGATGTACTGGGGATTTCACTCAGTGCCACTCAACCACTGAGTCATATCCCTAGCACTGTTTTGTATTTTATTTACAGGTAGGGTCTCACTGATTTGCTTAGTACCTCACTTTTGCTGAGGCTTAATTTGAACTCACAATCCTCTTGCCTCCACTCCCCAGCCACTAGGATCTCAGGAGGTTGTCACTGTGATTAGCTGACCATATTCTACTTAGGGTTACAGAACAGTAGAGATTCTACCCTTAGTGACCTGGAAGTTCCAATTAGAAAGTGTCCAAATGTAGACCACAGTTTGCCACTTGAAACAGGGAAGATCCAACACCATTTTAGATAACACACAGCAAAGGAACACAGGTGTCCCACAAGGTTTGTGCTCCATATCTTCAGATCTGTCAACAGTCTAGTCTTTTGAGGTTAAACACATTAAAGTAAACCTTACTTTACAATTTGTTCTTGAACCTAATGGCAGGAATGTGATGACTGTTTCCTTCAATAGTATGGGAATTTGAGAATTCTAATGCAAATCATATACATATGTCTACACATAGATCTGCATGATATAATATAGTTTATCAAGAGATTCAACTCTAAATTTAAATCAGGAGAAAAGAAAACAACTACCTATAAGGCACCTGCTCTTTGCCAGAAAGTTTCTGCATGACATGTGATTGAATCTTGGCATTCTGGATAGAGTGTGTCTATTAGTTGTGCATTACTGGACAGCAAACCACTCTAAAATGTATTAGGTCAAGATTGGACTGAACATCAAATTAGGTTGGGCTCTGTTGGTGTCTTTCAGCAGCAGTTAATGGTTGAAAATGTCACTGAACTTCAGAGGATGAGCAGGCTGTCAAAAAAATTGTCATGATTTCCCAACCCATGTGATCCTTTAATTAACTAATGTTGGCTTATTCTCATGGAGATAGCAGTGTTTTGAAAGGAGAGCTAGAAGCCTACAAATCATTTGAGACTAAATGTCCGACTAATACTCATTAATGGTCATAGCTTCTCTTGAGTTATAAAAAATGAGGGACCAGATCCAGCATTCTGAATTTTGACAAAAATAAGACTAAAAACCCATTATCAAAGTTATGGACAAAGGTGAGACAAAAGAATTGCTGATACTTTGGCACTCAGAATCATTCAGCTTTTTCTCAGGAATGAGGTTAATATAACAATACAGGGTAAGGGAACATGTTCAAAGTCCCTCAACAATCAAGTAGCTGTTTGTGATTCAGAATCAATTCTGCTTGATGCCAAAGCCAAAACCAACCTCCTCTAAACCATGTGACTTGCTCTTCTTTTTTTAATATCTTAGGTTTTGGATAGTGAAACTTATCAAGAAAGAAGAATTTTTATCCATCTATTGTGGTTTTACTTTTGAAAGAATGCTTCTGAAATTTCTAGAAAGGACTTGGCATAATTTTGGGAAATGCTTGAAGACTGAATTTGGAAAAATAAGAACAAACATTAACTTATCATAAAAGAAGAAATTTGAAATGGGGTGCAGGTAAAATTAATTCCCCAGACATGGTTAAAAAAATGAGCTATGGAAACTGCAGGACTGCATGACTGTCACATGTGTAAATGGATAATATGAAACACTACATAAGAAAGTGAAAAATAGCAGATAATGAGACAGTAATTTAAAGTAGACATGATGATGCATGGAATCTCCCTTTCAAAAATATCATATTAGAATACAATTACAAGATAATCTGAAGGTCTTTGCAATTTGCTTCAGTGCAGAAGGATTTGTAATAGCCTCAAATTAGAAAGAGATTTCAGGACTGTAGCCTGGTAAGAATTGGTGAAACATAATTTCAAACTTAACTTTAAGTAGTTAGTCTAAATATGCTCATAAATAATTATATTTAAACATGAGCTATCGTAAAAATCAGTTAATGTAAATCATTCAATAATATATATGCGTATATTATATATATGTAATATATATGTATATATACTTGAAAAACACTGTAAAAATTAGATATGCACATATACATATTATATATGTTATACATATGTATATATATATACATTCATATAAATAATTTGAACAACATAAATGCTAACAGATAGCAGTAGTATATATAAGTTGTAAACAAAGAGGGGTAACAAAGGAATAGGGAATTTTAAGAGAACAACACATTTATAATAATGAGACCCTGAACAATATGGGAGTTTGGTAATTCACCCCAAACTCCAGGATAGTCAGTAGTGGGGATGAAAACTGAGTTTCAGTTTTCTACTTTTGGAGCCCACATTTATCCTAAGTTTACTGATTTTTGAGAAACGGCTCCCATGCTGATTCATAAAAGCACTTGTCCCTAAGATTTAAGTAGTCCATTCTTTGTGGTCCTAGGTTGATTGCACCACAGAGAATAAACAAACCATTTCCAGAGAGGCTATGATCCTAGATTTGCAAATCTCAAGTTGCTATTAATTCTCCCTTTTAAAGCATAAACTATTTGAGTGACAATATGTTGATAGAAACTGTGGTACCACTTTTAGAAAAAGAGAGGTGCATTTGACTGAGAATGATAGGCAATGGTCCCCAAATTATTTATATATTGGAGGGAACTTGAATATGTGATCTGGGTTGAAGGACCACTCTGTCATACCTGACAGGCTTTGTTTACAGTGGTGCTTATTCACACTCTGTTCTTTCAACTCTTCCAAATTATTTTCAGTGCCTCTGGTTTTCTAAACTGACTATCACTGAATGTGGCATCTAGATATGTACAAATGCTCCATCAATCCTTACAGTTCTTCGTGGAAGTTCAAGATGTTTTTGCCATGATACTTTTATTTTTCAAAATGAAAATATGGACTTGAAAAAATCACTTAGTTTCATATAATTTGTAGATATCAGGTATCCTGATTTTTTGATCTGGTATACACATTTTGACTCCTTTAACTCAAATGAAGTATTTGTTTATTTGTGAGATTGATTTTGTAACCATTGAGTCCATATGGAATGAATGTATACTTTAAACTACATTACCTTAACTATCCTTATTCCCTTAGCCTCAATATTTTGTGTGGATTATGTGACCTCAGTAGATAAAATGACAGAAACAGTCACATTATTATAAGCAGTTTGCAAGAAAATAATTGGAATCTACTACATGTCATTGAAATGGTAAAATTATACTGCCTCACCCATAGCACTGAAATGTGAAAGAAGTAAGCCCCACTTGCTTTAGGCTGGGGTGGGCCTTTCTGATTAGGCCAGGTTTTATTATTTAGATATTTATGCCTTTCAGGGGTTTAGGGTGCAGCTGAGACTCTGAATCTGCAGATTTCACAACCTCATATTCAAACAATTTAGATGCTAATATTCACAAACTATTTCACCTATACTAAACAAAAGCATACATTTTTGTTGTCCATGCTACCTAACATATTCCAGAGCATTTATGCTGTATTTGGTATTATAGGCAATCTAGAGATGGTTTAACATGCACAGAAGAGTGTGTACAGGTTATATGTAGATACTGTGCCATTTACTATAAGGAACATTTTTATCCCTGGGTTTTGATATCAGTTGGGATCCTGGAACCCATCCAAGTCCAAAATTAAAAGCTCAATTTCTCCTGAGGATGGCCCTCTGGATAATGTTAGGGTGCCACTGGTTCCAGGAACACAATCTGGAATTGCATTCTATCTAGACTCACACTGGGTATTGAAGGAAGCCAGTGAAGGAAGCAGGGTTTGAACCCAACTAGAGCACCTGGAAGAGGCAGAGTTAGGAAGGAGATTTGGCTTTACAAACTGGAATGTGTGAAGTTCCTGTGATTGGAATGAAATCCTCCTTTGCTGGAACAAGAAATTTTGGGAATGAACAAGAAACCAAATGTACTTCAAGACTTCTCACTACCTACCCTGTATGAATACTGCACCTGCCATTGAAGGACACAGACCCTTCCCCTCATTCCACCAGTCAAAAACAGTCTGGAGGCCTTTAACTTCTTTTGTCCATCATCTCAGCATTGCCAGGGCATTTCTGTAAGTCTAGAGATCCCTCACTGCACACAAGTGACCAGTGACCTGGGGTCAAGTGGGAGCCATATACTCAGGCTGCAAGGTAGGAGTGACTGCCACCTCCTAAACCAATTTTATTCCCAATTTTTGGCTCATTTGTTTCAAGATTATAGCCTAGAAGTGGGTTGGGTGATGTACCCTTGCTGACTGAGGAAATCACCCCCTCCAGAGTAAGTTGTGATGCTCTGTGGGAGCAGATGATTGAGGGTGGGTGCAGTCATAGGGAAGTCCAGGTCAGGTGAGAATACCAAGTGCCTTCTGCAGAGATTGTCCCTTGATAGTCTTTCTGGAAGCTCAACCAGGTTCAAAACTTTTATTTTTTGCTGATCATGACAGTGGATTATCAGGACTGGGAGCCACAGTCACCACAGAAGTACAGGCTGCTCAGCAAGCAGAAACTGCAGATTGCCTCTGGATCCTCTGCCCCTCTCACTTCCTCTTGTGTCTTCAGTGTTGCTTCCATCAGTGCAGAGACACAGTGCTGGCAATGCCCTTAGGTTCAAATGTTTTAAAGTTATAGAGGACAGAAAATCAGCAGTACATTCTCAGGTAGCTATCCTGAAGTAGTTGCTGTTTGGTTGTAATGAAAGACTGCTTTAAGGGAACAGTAATCCTTTAAGTCAAATAAATGTACATACTCGTTTTGACCTAGGCATGAGGTTAGGTGGTGGGCATAAAGGAAATTAATACCAGTGGACCCTGCTGTGCTTCCTTTGCAGATCACCTTGCCTTTCTCAGTCACAATGAAGACTGAAATAAGAAAATGCAGTCAGAAATGAGGTTCAGAAACCAAGATTTGGAAGTAAGTTTATTAGTATTGCCAAGGATTGGAATGGTAATTCCCAAAGCCTGAGTCCCATGCATACAGGGCTTTTAGTGTTATACATAAGCAAGTTTGGGGTACATCAAGGCAAGGGAGATGGTGCACTTCTGTTGAAGGGTGCATTGTATATTTCTTATATAAGTATAATCTTATCAGCAGCCTAAGGAATTCAGCTCAAACACCTCAGGGTCCTTTACTGCACTAAGTATGAAGTGGGATTTTTTTTCCATTTTATTTGGCTCCTGCCTCTTCTACTTTGAGTATCTTGCTACAGAGAACAGCACCCACTGCAACCCTCAATGTTCAATTGTCCATTAGAAGAGCTTCTGTATGACAGCCTGCAAAACCACAACCTGTCAGTTCATAAACTGCTCAAGTTTTCATTCTGTTCTACATAAAAACAACAGAAAAATTTATTCATCACACTGCAGTTCCAAATTCAAAAGCATTCTGTGTCTTCTTATCTCCCTCAGAGTGGATGAGTGGTGGATTTCTGTCCAGCTGGTGCTGCTCTCTCTTCACAGATTCAAGTAGGTTGACCTGTTTGTCTTCAACCCTCCTTGCCCCAAAGGCCAGGATTCTTGTGCCTCTTCTTCTCACTGCTTATTCGCTTCATCCCCCAGTTCCCCTCAGCTTTATCACCCCCTGTTGTGCTTCTCTGCTTCCAGGATCCACATGAGTCCTCTTCACTCTGTATTCTCAGACCACACTGGCTGAAACTAGCTTATTCTCTGCCCATAGCTGTCTTCACCATGTCACCAGTGACACCCAGCTCACTAATACTATGAATTTGGATTTATCCTTGATTATGTCTTTCAGCTGTGTGTTACAGTTGATCACTGGCTCTTTCTTAAAATGTATTGCTCTTTTCTTGAGAAATGCATTCTGCCTTCTTTCTCCTCTCAGCTTCGTTCTGAAACTTGTGACTTTATTTCAACCAAGAGGCTGAATCTCCATTAAATTTTCATCCCAGTGGTGAGTTAGGAACTCCAGCCCTGCCTATACAACTGAGAGATTACAAATGAAGTGTCTTCCAGTGAACACAATCTCACCATATCCAGAACTAAGCCCTTCTGTATCAATCTTCCCTTCAACTCACACCTGCTCAGAAAATGTTACTCCTACAATCCAGTTCTCCATGGAGAAATGTAAGAATCATCTATGTGCTCTTACCACCCACTATCTCATGTCTGACACTCACAGACATAAATGCCTTGAATATTTTTGTCCCATAAATTTACTTGAGACTGAGTGTTGCCCATTGTTGATGAATACCTGATGCTCATGAGCCCTGTATGCCCTTGATCTGTACTCCAGACCAACAACCTTGTGGTTGAGAACTGCTCATCTTGGACAGTCACAATTCAGTACACCTCTGTGCCAAACTCTGTGACCATTTACCTCTTGAAAATTTAATAATTTAATAAGTATTACTTTGTCCTGAAGATGGTGTCCATTAAAAGAATTAAGTTTTTTATTGATGCAATTGCAATGCAAACTGAGTCAGAAATGGTGAAGTGAGACCCATGTGCCCTTTACCTAACATTCTCAAATAATCTTTCTTGGAAATCTGTGTTGTGGCCTCATCAGGTGCTGACAGTAGCACAGTAAGGATGCAGAAGGTCTTCAATGCTAAGGGTCCCTCTTGTCTCACTCTTATCACCTCTGCCCCTCACTGACCCCGCCATATCCTTAACCACTGACAGTCCTGAAGCTGTTCTCCCTGGGTATGACCTAGTCCTCTCACCAGTGCTGCTTGAGGGGACTCCAGCAGTGTGTAAGTTTTTGGATGTTTAGAGTGAGTTTCTAAGGATTCATCCAAGTTTTTATGTGTTAACATTCTAGAAAAATTCTTAAGTACAGTCGGCCATCATAGAGTGTCTAAATAAGGATTTAGAATTGCTTACAAGGAAAAAACCCACATCAAGCAGAGTTATGTACTGTTGGGGTGAGAAAGGTGCTCTTGAAATATCTGAGAGGAATGGAGAAATGCAACTGGAGAAGTAGCTGAGGGCAAACACTTGAAGAAAGCCTTTAACTCACAGGCAGAAAAGGACTTGGTGCAGTTAAATGACATGATGATTGGTCTATTTTAGAAAATCTGAGCAGAGGAAACATTGCTATAAATGGTAACATGAGATAAGCTGACTTAAGGGATCAGTGAAGCAAGCATTCAACACAGGAAGAATGTGTAGATAGGTAATGAGGAACTATCATGAAAGTGGATGCCATTTTGAATCTGTGATGTTGAAGTCACTCTTGGGGCTACTGAAATGCTTATGCCTCCAGAGCTCTTCCCCAACCCTTACCAAGATAACCTGCCCCTGCTTAACCTTTGCTAATTAACTTGCCCCAGGAATTGTCCCTTCTTGCAGGGAATAGTACAATTTGCTAATTAATTCCTCCTGGGCAGCTACTCCCTGGATGACTCCACCTTTTCCCTTACAGTCCACCTGCTTCTCAGCTTTTGACTCTCATACCTGCATCTCCTGGGCCTCCACAGGAAGGAGATAAGGAGGAAGAGGACAGAAGAGCACAGGAAACCAAAAATATAAAAGCAGCAAGAGGACTGGGGAGATAGCTCAGTCAGCAGAGTGCTTGCCTTCCAAGCACAAGGCCCTGGGTTTGATCCCCAGCACTGCAAAAAAAAAAAAAAAAAGGCAGCAAGATGTGTTCACTTCTTGGAATACCAGGACTCCATCTATGATCCACTTCTCCATCCTGGGAGAACTCTATGTTACTATTAGTTAAATAAACCTTACTTTCTACACTTGCATTGGTGAGCTTCTCTAATGTTCAAACTCCAACATTTGAGGAAGCACAACTACTCACTGATAACTGGGGTTTCATCAAAGCTCCATGTTCTTTCAATGCCTTAATTTTGGGTCCATGCCAGTGGAACAGGAGCCTTCACAAGAATGGAAGCAATAATTCTCAGAATTTTCTTTCACATCTATGTCCTCTATGACTATAATAGAACATTGTACCTAATAATTTTATTTTAAAATACAAAAGCAGTATATGTTTATATGTAAGACTAAATGATTACAGTCAAAATGCAGATTCCCTACCCACTCACTATCAATTATCTTCTAAAGAATCATAAAACTGGGACTTGGCCTTTCACCAGCCTGAGCAGCAGACATTGCTTCTTGTCCTGTTTTACATATGCATTGAGTACCTCAAGATCAACCCTGGCAGGGGCCATGGTCACCTAACCAATCTATGCTTATCTCACTGCCCAGGCACTAAAAATCCCCTGCACCTGGGTGAGTGAGGTGAACTATGGTCTCTGACCTAGGCTTCAGTGATAGCTACAACACTTTCTTAACTTCTTTGGACCTCCAGGTTACACCATCTATGCAGAAGACATGAGGAAAAGTTTCTGTGAACAGGCCTCAGAGAATGGTTTCTCCCCCCAGGAAAAAAGTCTCTATGAAGACATTCCCCAAGACCTCTCACAATAACTCCATGGACCCCAGGCCATCTGAGTACATGGAAAGTCAACAACATCCAGTAAGAGGGAGAAACTAAGGAGGGCTTCACTATAGTATCTTCTTTGCTCCATTGCATAATTGTAAAAGTGAGAATCTGAAGTTCCAGCAGAAAAGTCTCTGAACTTATATCTAAGGCAGGAACTAAGGATCCTGCTTTCCCATTTGGCCCACAGCAATGTTCAAAATGATTTCCAAGCATATGTGCCCCTCTGGTCTCCCTGTGTTCTCTTTGTCTTCTATAGATGCACCCACCACACTGTCTGCTCTCTTGCTGGGTTCATGTTTCTCAGCCTGAACTCACCTGAGAATCTGTAAATCAGCTGCTTCTTCCATTTCCTTGAGGCCCATTCTCAACCACTGCTGCTAGCAATTGAGCTTCAGTGTTCCAATCTATTCTGCTCTGTCAGCTCCAAACATTTTGTTGGCTAGACTGGGCCACAAACCTTTCCCCAGGACTCTCATTTTCCCTCAATTCAGCTCCAGTCAACTTTCTCTCTTAGGCTCTGCCCAACATATAGACTCCACTTGACTCTGCTCTGCACTGCCAAGACCACTCCAACCACTTGCTCTATTGCATACTGACCACTTGGATCCTCCTTTTCTGGCCTTTTTAACACAGAGGGATCACATGTTTTCCCTCTAATCCTGAAATCTTTCGTGGTCTGGTTTGACCCAATTCCACTCACATTCAATAGCATTCCAAATGACTCTGCCTTTCTTAATCAGCCTGACTCACTCAATCTCACTTGTTTACCTGCCACCCATCAACCACCCACCTGCTTTATAACTCTCCTTGAAAGCTCCATCTGAAAGGAATGAAAAGGGTCTTGCAGTTTCCCAGTGGATTCAGACACTGCTTAAATTGAAGGGCAACTGAACATGTGTTTTGGTCACGTCAGGAACCCATATTGTCAATGGATGACTTTGAACTACTCTGCTCACCTGTAAGTCAGTATCACAATATAAACAAATCAGTTGATAATATTTGATTAGCATAAAGTTGACATGTTTTGAATGCCAACTGTGTGTCAGGCAGAGTATGGAATCAGAGGAGACACAGGTGGGCAAGTAGCAAGGTCCCTGACCTGCTTGAGAATAAGCAGGATTAAAGGTGTATGTGTTTGCACAGGACTTGCCCTGTGCTTTTATCTAGCTCTGTGGCATTCAACACCTTCTCTTAGACTTCCAGTATACAATGTGTGCAGCTACTTGGCACACAAGAGTTCTCTGTGCTTTCCTCAGCAGCCAACCCAGGGCTTCTTCTATGCAAGGTGCTTTTTTCATCATGTCATTCAATGACCAAATTCCTGCAAAAATAGTGCTAATCCTTTGGAAAACTGAAAACATTGTATTATAAAAATGATAAAGACTCTTAAAAAGAATTCAAAGTATACAGCAGAATACTGGAGAACTGCACAGAGGTGGAAACTGCAACAAAACAATGTGCCCCAGACCAAAATTAGCATTAGGTTAAATCATTACAGATGCTTTTGTAGTCATGTAGATGGAAGAAATGGAAGAGGGAGAAGTGGTAGAAAAAGGAAAGTAATTGATAAAAATGAGATCAAATGTGTATGGTAATGTTTTAAATGGAGCAATTTCACATATTTGGGTGAATGAGAAGCAGTTGCTAACTTGACATATTTCTTTTGTCACCAAAACTACTATGTGATATAAAATCACCTAGATGATATATGATCAAAATTTTATGTCTCAAAATAAGCTTTAATAAAACCATTTACAAAAAGATTGGTGACAGAGGTGCAATTCTCCTGCCTGAAGGTCTGGAGCCCCTAGGATTCAGGCATTTGCCAGTGGACCTGCCTATATTATTTTTTATACATTTAGGTGCTGGGGATGGAACTTAGAGATACACAATTGTTAATCACTTTCTCTCCCACTGAGCTGCACCTCCAGCTCTAAATATGTCATGTTGAAGTGCTAGCAACACATTCTTATTAATGTAAGGGCCCCATTGAACAAATGAGTTTTCTCTTGAGCTAGGCCAGAAAAACCAGTTGCGCTGTGGTGGTTGTGTAACAGAGCCAGTGCAGAGACCCAGAAGACCATGGCAGGATGGGAAGCAAGTGAGGATAGACTCAGGATGTTGATCTGAATGGGCTCTGATGAACTGTTGAGGGAGACCAGGAAGTAATGGTCAGATTGAGACATTGTACTGTCATATGTGCAAAGGATGAGTATATTAGGAAGCACTGAGCCACATCCTAGTACCTTTTACTATTTACTTTGAGAAAGGGTCCAGATAAGTTGTTTAGGGCCTTGCTAAGTTACTGAGGATGTCTTTAAACTGCCAATTCTCCAGCCTAAGTCTCTTAACCATTTGGAATTACAGGGGTTTACCACTTCACCCAACCTAAAGCAATTTTTAAAAACTATATTTATTCCATGCTAACATGGATCTATATAAACTTATAGTATAAAATATTTATATAATACTTTAACTAATGTGAAATAAATGTATATGAATAGGAATATGCAATTTAAATGTACATAGATATAAAAAATATAGGAGATTTGTGTCCTAGTAATCAATTGTGACCCATAAAATCTTGGACAAATATGGACATTTGATTTTTATCTTTTCTTTTTTTTTTTCCCCTGTGGACTTATTATGGAAGAAAACCCCAAAACACAGAATTAGTAAATGGAGAAAATAGTCACTTTACCTGATAATTACTTTGGGATGTGATTGCTTTATACTATTGGAGGTATAGAGCTTACATTTTCCACAAGTGCTGCATATTGGCATTCATGTGTTAACCATGAAGAAGTTGATCACACAGAAGGAAGAACAGAGAAGATTTTTATATCTAAAAGAAAGGGAATGAAAGAGATAGTGGGCAAGAAGTACCCAAAGAGTTCAGATTTAAATGAAATTCTTAGGTTTTGTAGCAAAATGGTGATTACAGTTTATAATAAATACTTGTACAATTCAAAATAGCCAAAGAGTTCTCAGGTTTCAAACATAAAAGTGACAATGTTACAGATGATGAAATTTGTCCTGATTTAATCACTTCACACTGTATAATTCTGTCAATAATAATGCTGGGTCCCATACCCAAGTACAAATACTAGATTACAATTAAAAATTAAAATAAATAAAAATCAACACTTCAATGTTTTAACCACATAGCTTGGATTTTTGAATGGTATTCCTTGTTCATTAATATATTTTCATTTCCCTTAGTATCTTGCCTTAAATATCTGAATGTTTTAAAGGCTCATGAAATTATTTAGCCTAACACACATGATTTTCTATGACTTTTATTATTATTATGTGTCTAAAATGATTAAAATACATGCCTACTATTTCAAACACTTGAAATAAAATACAAATAAGCCTTGTGTAGAAAATATTTCATTAGTAGTTCAAAATTGAATTTTCTCTACCAAGTTTATGCTTGGGTCTCTGAACTGGAGAAATATATTTGCTTACTTCATGAAGATGAAAACTGAGACTCTTTTGGAGGCCCATTTTCCAGACTTGGATGAAATTCCTATTTTTAAGAAAAACATTAATGGAATGACCATAAATCTATTTTAACTATAACTTTAATTACCACCCTGATTACAGATAACTGCAGAAAAAACAATTAGAATATGTTTACACTGATATTTGAAAATTGAATTTGGCTCACTTAGGATATTTATTCTGGTCATGACAATAAGAGTTGTGAAAGATAGATACTTAGACTGGGCATTCAAAGCAGTTCCAAAAGACAAAAAAAATATTCTATCCATATTCATAAATGTTCAAACAAAATGGAGATTTGTTGAGGCAGAAAAAGAGATAGTCATTAAAGAACATAATTAAATCTTTCAATTCTCATGTGTAAGGAACTGCATAATTAATACATAAAGATCAGCATTTCCTTTTTTTTAAATTTGTTTTTATTGTAAACAAAGGGGATACATGTTGTTTCTTTGCGTACATGGAGTAAAGACATACAATTTGTGTAAACATACATTTAAAAAGGGTAATGTTGTTTGATTCATTCTGTTATTTTTTACCTTCCCCCAACCCCTCCCACCACTCTTTTCCCTCTACACAGTCCCTCCTTCCTCCATTCTTACCCCCTCCCCCCATTATGTGCCATCATCCACTTATCAGTGAGATTATTCATCCTTTGGTTTTTTGAGATTGGTTTATCTCACAGCATGATATTCTCCAATTTCATCCATTTGCCTGCAAATGCCATCATTTTATTATTCTTTATGGCTGAGTAATATTCCATTGTATAAATATACCACAGTTCCTTATCCAATCATGAATTGAAGGGCATCTAGATTGGTTCCACAATCTGGTTATTGTGAATTGAGTAGCTATGAAATTGATGTGGCAGATCTTTAGAGTATGCTGATTTTAAGTCCTTTGGGTATAGACCAAGGAGTGGGATAGCTGAGTCAAATGGTGGTTCCGTTCCAAGTTTTCTGAATAATATCCACACTGATTTCCAGAGTGACTGCACTAATTTGCAACCTGACCAGCAAAATATGAGTATACCTTTTTCTCCACATGTTTGCCAACACCTACTGTTGCTTGCGTTCTTGATAATCACCATTCAAATTGGGGTGAGATGGAATTTTAGGGTAGTTTTGATTTGCATTTCTCTTATGACTAGAGAAGATGAACATTTATTCATGAATCTGATTGCTTGTACATCTTCGGTGAACTGTCTATCCAATTCCTTAACCCATTTATTGATTGGATTATTTGTATTCTTGGTGTAGGGCTTTTTGAGTTCTTTATATATTCTGGAGATTAGTCCTCTATCTGAAGTATGAGTGGCAAAGATTTTCACCCACTCTGTAGGCTCTTCTTCACATTGCTGATAGTTTCCTTTGCTGACAGAAAGCTTTTTAGTTTGAATCTATCCCAGTTATTGATTCTTTCTTTTATTTCTTGGGCTTTGGGAGTGCTGTTAAGGAAGTCTGACCCTAAGCTGACATGTTGAAGATTTGGACTTACTTTTTCTTCTATAAGATGCAGGGTCTCTGGTTGGATTCCAAGGCTCTTGATCCACTTTGAGTTTAGTTTTGTGCAGGGTGAGAGATAGGGGTTTAATTTTATTCTGCTGCCTATGGATTTCCAATTTTCCCAGTACCATTTGTTGAAGAGTCTATCTTTTCTCCATTGCATATTTTTGGCACCTTTGTCAAGTATGAGAAAATTGTAATATTTGGGTTTGTGTCCGTGTTCTCTATTCTGTCCCATTGATCTACCTGCCTATTTTGGTACCAATACCATGCCAGTTTTTTTTACTATTGCTCTATAGTAGAGTTGAAGATCTGGTATTGTGATACCACCTGCTTCACTCTTCCTGCTAAGGATTGCTTTAGCTATTCTAGGTTTCTTATTTCTTCCAGATGAATTTCATGATTGCTTTCTCTATTTCTGTAAGGTATGTCATTGGGATTTTAATTTGAATTGCATTGAATCTGTATAGAACTTTTGGTAGTATGGCCATTTTGACAATATTAATTCTGCCTATTCAAGAACATGGGAGATCTTTCCATCTTCTAAGGATTTCTTTTATTTCTTTCTTTAGTGTTCTGTAGTTCTCATTGTACAGGTCTTTCACCACTTTTGTAAGATTGATTCCCAAATATTTTATTGATTTGAGGCTATTGTGAATGGGGTAGTTTTCCTAACATCTCTTTCTGAAGATTCATTGGTTATGTTTAAATATGCATTGGATTTATGGACATCGATCTTATATCCTGCTACTTTACTGAATTCACTTATGAGTTCTAACAGTTTTCTGGTGGAATTTCTCAGTTTTCTAAATATTAATTATGTCATCAGTAAATAGTGATATTTTGAGTTCTTCTTTTCCTATTTGTATCCCTTTAATTTCTTTTGTCTGTCTAATTGTTCTGACTAGAATTTCAAAGACAATGTTAAATAGAAGGGGTAAAAGAGGGCATCCCTGCCTTGTTCCAGTTTTTAGGGGAATGCTTTCAGTTTTTCACCATTTAAATTGATATTAAGATCCAAGATGGCGGCCTAGAGGGAGACTCCACCCCCAGTCGCTCCAGAACCCAGGAGTTAAGAAGGGGAGGCATCGAGAGACTCGGACTGAAATAGAGCCATGGGTGAGTCTGCCCACTGGGTAAAGCTCGGCCCGGGTGGCAGGTCCAGATAGAGGTGGCTTATCGGAGCCAGGCAGGGCAGCTAGAGTCATCCACAGGCAGCCCTGTGCACTCCGGCGGTGGGCCCCACCCACACAGCCAGCTTCTCCAGGTTCTCAGAATGGAACTGGCCCGCTAGTGAGAGCCTTTCTGACCAGAACAAGCTCCGAGTCCCAGAGCCACTGCAGCGCAGCGTACTCCAGCGACGAACCAGCGGAGAGCCTCCATCTGCAAGCAGCCTCTGGGATCAGGGCAGGGCAGCCAGAGACCTCCTCAGGCAGCTCTGCCCACTCTGGCTGCAGGCTCTCTTCACGGGGCGATCCAAGATGGCAGCCTAGAGGGGGACTGCACCCCCAGTCGCTCCAGAACCCAGGAGTTAAGAAGGGGAGGCATTGAGAGACTCGGACTGAAATAGAGCCACGGGTGAGTCTGCCCACTGGGTAAAGCTCGGCCTGGGTGGCAGGCCCAGACAGAGGTGGCTTATTGGAGCCGGGCAGGGCAGCTAGAGTCTTCCCAAGGTAGCCTTCCACACTCCGGCAGTGGGCTCCTCCCACACGGCCAGCTGCACTGTGCAGGCCCACAGTGAGAGCATTTCCGCACAGAGCCAGTTCCAAACCGTGGAACCAGTAGGGGGCTAGGGGCAGTTTTCTTTGGATGAGCTGCTTTATCAGATTCCTCCAAGACATCAGGCTACTGAAGGCTGGGAGGTGATACACTGGAAATCTACCAGGACACTATAAGCCAATAGCGGAAAACTGCAATATCTCAGGGTCCCACTGACAACTGACCAATATGAGAAAACAAGGGAAGAAAATGTCCCAAACAAACCTAGATACTACATCAATAAAACCCAATGACAGCACAGCAGAAGAAATGTCAGAAAGGGAGTTTAGAATGTACGTAATTAAAATGATCAGGGAAGCTAATGAGGAGATGAAAGAGCAAATGCAGGCATTGAAGGAGGAGATGAAAGAGCAAATGCAGGCATTAAATGATCACACCAATCAACAGTTAAAAGACCAAATATGAGAAGCAAGAGATCATTTCAATAAAGAGTTAGAGATACTGAAAAAAAAACAAACTGAAATCCATGAAATGAAGGAAACAATAAACCAAGTTAAAAACTCCATAGAAAGCATAACCAATAGGATAGAATGCCTGGAAGACAGAACCTCAGACATTGAAGACAAATTATTTAATCTTGAAAGAAAAGTTGGCCAAACAGAAAAGATAGTAAGAAATCATGAACAGAATCTACAAGAATTATGGGATATCATGAAAAGGCCAAATTTAAGAATTATTGGGATTGAGGAAGGCTTAGAGAAACAAACCAAAGGAATGAACAATCTATTCAATGAAATAATAACAGAAACTTTCCCAAATCTGAAGAATGAAATGGAAAACCAAGTACAAGAGGCTTATAGAACTCCAAACATATAAAATTACAACAGACCCACACCAAGGCACATTATTATGAAAATACCTAACATACAAAATAAAGACAGAATTTTAAAGGCCGCGAGAGAAAAGTAACAAATTACACTCAGAGGGAAACCAATAAGAATATCAGCAGATTTTTCAATCCAGACCCTAAAAGCTAGAAAGGGCCTGGAACAACATATACCAAGCCCTGAAAGAAAATGGATGCCAAACAAGAATCTTATACCCAGCAAAACTTACCTTCAAATTTGACGATGAAATAAGATCCTTCCATGATAAACAAAAGCTAAAGGAATTTACAAAAAGGAAGCCAGCATTACAGAACATTCTCAGCAAAATATTCCATGAGGAAGAGATGAAAAACAACGATGCAAATCAGCAACAGGAGGCGCTAGCCTAAAGGAGTAGCCAAATAAAGGAGAAACCAAATCATGTCAAAAACAAATATGAGTCAATTGACTGGGAATACAAATCATATCACAATAATAATCCTGAATGTTAATGGCCTGAATTCATCAATCAAAAGACACAGACTGGCAGATTGGATTAAAAAGAAAAATCCAAAAATATGCTGCCTGCAAGAGACTCATCTCATAGAAAGAGACACCCATAGACTAAAGGTGAAAGGATGGGGAAAAACATACCATGCACACGGACACAGCGAAAAAGCTGGAGTATCCATCCTCATCCCAGATAATGTGGACTTCAAACCAAAACTAGTCAGAAGGAATAAAGAAGGACATTACATGCTGCTTAAGGGAAGCATAAATCAGCAAGACATAACAATCATAAATATCTATGCCCCGAACATTGGCTCATCCACGTACGTCAAACAAATCCTTCTCAATTCCAGAAATCAAATAGACCACAACACAATAATACTAGGCGATTTTAACACACCTCTCTCACCACTGGATAGATCGTCCAAACAAAAATTGAATAAAGAAACTATAGATCTCAACAACACAATCAGCAATTTAGACTTAACGGACATATATAGAATATACCATCCAACAAAGAACGAATACACTTTCTTCTCAGCAACACATGGATCCTTCTCTAAAATAGACCATATTTTATGCCACAAAGCTACTGTTAGCAAATACAAGAAGATAGAGATACTACCTTGTACTCTATCAGATCATAATGGATTGAAATTAGAAATAAATGACAGAATAAAAAACAGAAACTTCTCCAATACCTGGAGACTAAATAATACACTATTATATGATGAATGGATAACAGAAGATATCAGGAGGGAAATAAAAAAAATCTTAGAAGTAAACGAGAACAAAGACACATCATATCAAAATCTCTGGGACACTATGAAAGCAGTACTTAGAGGAAGATTTATTTCATGGGGTGCATTCAAAAAAAGAAGTAGAAATCAACAAATAAACGACTTAACACTACAGCTCAAAGCAGTAGAAAAAGAAGAGCAGACCAATACCAAAAGTAGTAGAAGACAGGAAATAGTTAAAATCAGCGCCAAAATCAACGAAATCGAAACAAAAGAAACAATCGGAAAAATTAACAAAATAAATACTTGGTTCTTTGAAAAAATAAATAAAATTGATAAACCCTTAGCAACACTAACAAAGAGAAAGAGGGAGAAAACTCAAATTACTAAAATTTGGAATGAACAAGGAAACATCACAACAGACACGAGTGAAATACAAAACATAATTAGAAGCTATTTCGAAAATCTATACTCCAACAAAACAGAAAACCTCGAAGACATCAACAAATTTCTAGAGACATATGAACTACCTAAACTGAACGAGGAGGACATACACAACTTAAACAAACCAATTTCAAGCAATTAAATAGAAGAGGTCATCAAGAGCCTACCAACAAAGAAAAGTCCAGGACCAGATGGGTTCTCAGCAGAGTTCTACTAAACCTTTAAAGAAGAGCTCATTCCAATACTCCTCAAACTATTCCATGAAATAGAAGAGGAGGGAACCCTACCAAACTCGTTCTATGAAGCCAATATCACCCTGATACCTAAACCAGAGAGAGACACATCGAGGAAAGAAAATTTCAGACCAATATCCTTAATGAACATTGATGCAAAAATTCTCAACAAAATTTTAGCAAATCGCATACAAATATATATTAAAAAGATAGTGCACCACGATCAAGTGGGTTTTATCCCAGGGATGCAAGGTTGGTTCAACATTCGGAAATCAATAAATGTCATTCACCATATCAACAGACTTAAAGTTAAGAATCACATGATTATTTCAATAGATGCAGAAAAAGCATTTGATAAAATACAGCTTCCCTTCATGCTCAAAACACTAGAAAAAATTGGGGTAGTGGGAATATTCCTAAACATTATAAAGGCAATCTACGCTAAGCCCATGGCTAATATCATTCTAAATGGTGAAAAACTGAAAGCGTTCCCCCTAAAAACTGGAACAAGGCAGGGATGCCCTCTTTCACTGCTTCTATTCAACATCGTCCTTGAGACTCTAGCCAGAGCAATCAGACAAACCAAAGAAATTAAAGGGATACGAATAGGAAAAGAAGAACTCAAACTATCCCTGTTCACAGATGACATGATTATATATTTAGAGGAACCTGGAAATTCCACCAGAAAACTTTTAGAACTCATAAGTGAATTCAGTAAAGTAGCAGGTTACAAGATCAATGCTCATAAATCCAATGCATTTTTATACATAAGTGATGAATCTTCAGAAAGAGAATTTAGGAAAACTACCCCATTCACAATAGCATCGAAAAAAATAAAATACTTGGGAATCAATCTCACAAAAGAGGTAAAAGACCTCTACAATGAGAACTACAGAACACTAAAGAAAGAAATTAAAGAAAACCTTAGAAGATGGAAAGATCTCCCATGTTCCTGGATAGGCAGAATTAATATCGTCAAAATGGCTATACTACCTAAAGTGCTATACAGATTCAATGCAATTCCAATTAAAATCCCAATGATGTACCTTGCAGAAATAGAGCAAGCAATTAGGAAATTCATCTGGAAGAATAAAAAACCTAGAATAGTTAAAGCAATCCTCAGTAGCAAGAGCGAAGCAGGGGGTATCGCAATACCAGATCTTCAACTCTACTACAAAGCAATAGTAACAAAAACGGCATGGTATTGGTACCAAAATAGACAGGTAGATCAATGGTACAGAATAGAGGACATGGACACAAACCCAAATAAATACAATTTTCTCATACTAGACAAAGGTTCCAACAATATGCAATGGAGAAAAGATAGCCTCTTCAACAAATGGTGCTGGGAAAACTGGAAAACCATATGCAATAGAATGAAATTAAACCCCTATCTCTCACCCTACACAAAACTCAACTCAAAATGGATCAAGGACCTCGGAATCAGACCAGAGACCCTGCATCTTATAGGAGAAAAAGTAGGTCCAAATCTTCAACTTGTTGGCTTAGGATCAGACTTCCTTAACAGGACTCCCATAGCACAAGAAATAAAAGCAAGAATCAACAACTGGGATAGATTCAAACTTAAAAGCTTTCTCTCAGCAAAGGAAACTATCAGAAATGTGAAGAGAGAGCCTACAGAGTGGGAGAATATCTTTGCCAACCATACCTCAGATAGAGCACTAATTTCCAGAATCTATAAAGAACTCAAAAAACTCTACACCAAGAATACAAATAATCCAATCAACAAATGGGTAAGGAAATGAACAGACACTTCACAGAAGAAGATGTACAAGTAATCAACAGATATATGAAAAAATGTTCAACATCCCTAGTAATAAGGGAAATGCAAATCAATAAGGGAAATGCAAATCAAAACTACCCTATGATTTCATCTCACCCCAATTAGAATGGCGATTATCAAGAATAAAAGCAACAATCGGTGTTGGCGAGGATGTGGTGAAAAAGGAACACTCATACATTGCTGGTGGGGTTGCAAATTAGTGCAGCCACTCTGGAAAGCAGTGTGGAGATTCCTCAGGAAGCTTGGAATGGAAACACCATTTGACCCAGCTATCCCACTCCTTGGCCTATAACCAAAGGACTTAAAATCAGCATACTACAGAGATACAGCCACATCAATGTTCATTGCTGCTCATTTCACCATAGCCAGATTGTGGAACCAACCTAGATGCCCTTCAGTTGATGAATGGATAAAGAAACTGTGGCATATTTATACAATGGAATATTACTCCGCAATGAAGAATGATAAAATTATGGCATTTGTAGGCAAATGGTCGAAATTGGAGAATATCATGCTAAGTGAGATAAGCCAATCTCAAAAAACTAAAGGACAAATGATCTCGCTGATAAGCGGATGAGGACATATAATGGGGGGTGGGAGGGGCTAGCATTAGGTTTAGGGTTAGGTTTAGAGTTAGACTAAGGTGAGCGTTAAGAATGAAGGAAAGAAGGACTGTGTAGAGGGAAAAGAGGGGTGGGAGGGGTGGGGGGGAGGGGAAAAATAAAATAAACATCATTACCCTATGTAAATGTAAAAAAAATAATAATAAAAAAATAAAATTAAAAAAAAAGAAAGGAAAAAAAATAAATTGATATTAGCTATGGGCTTAGCATAGATGGCCTTTACAATGTTAAGGAATGTTCATACTATCCCTATTTTTTCTAGTGCATTGAGCATGAAGGAATGTTGTATTTTATCAAATGTTTTCTTTGCATCTATCACAATAATCATGTGATTCTTGACTTTAAATCTGTTGATATGGTGATTTACATTTATAGATCTCTAAATGTTGAATCAACCTTTCATCCCTGGGACAAAACTCACTTGATCATGGTGCACTATCTTTTTAATATATTTTTGCATGTGATTTGCTAAAATTTTGTTGAGAATTTTTGCATCGATGTTCATTAAGGATATTGGTCTGAAATTTTCTTTTCTTGATGTGTCTTTTTCTGGTTTAGGTATCAGGGTGATATTGACTTCATAGAACGATTTTGGGAGGGTTCACTCCTCTTCTATTTCATGGAATACTTTGAGGGGTATTGGAATGGGCTCTTCTTAAAGGTTTTGTAGAATTCGGCTGAGAACCCCTCTGGTCCCAGACTTTTCTTTGTTGGTAGGGTTTTGATGACTTATTCCTTTTCATTACTTGAAATTTATCTATATAAATTGTGTATATCTTTCTTGTTCAGTTTAGATAATTCATATGTCTCTAGAAACTTGTTTATGTCTTTGAGATTTTCCATTTTGATGGAGTATAGATTTTCAAAATAGTTTGTAATTATGTTTTGTATTTCACTGGTGTCTGTAGTGATATTTCCTTGTTCATTGTGAATTTTAGTAATTTGAGTGTTCTCTCTCCTTTTCTTTGTTAGTGTGTCTATGGGTTTATCAATTTTGTTTATTTTTTCAAAGAACCAACTATTTAATTTAATTTTTTCTATTGTTTCATTTGTTTTAATTTCATTGATTTCAACTCTGATTTTAACTATTTCCTGTCTTCTACTACTTTTGGTGTTGTTCTGATTTTCTTTTTCTAGGGCTTTGAGCTGTAGTGTTAAGTCATTTATTTGTTGATTTTTACTTCTTTTGTTGAATGCACCCCATGAAATAAATCTTCATCTAAGTACTCCTTTTATAGTATCCAAGAGATTTTTATATGATATATCTTTGTTCTAGTTCACTTCTAAGAATTTTTTTTTGTTTCCCTCCTGATGTCTTCTGTTGTCCATTCATTATATAATAGTGTATTATTTAATCTCCATGTGTTGGAGAAGTTTCTGTTTCTAATTCTGTCATTTATTTCTAAATTTAATCCATAAGATCTGACAGAATATAAGGTAGTATCTCTATCTTCTTGTATTTGCTAACTTTGGCTTTACAGCATAAAATATAGTCTATTTTAGAGAAGAATCCATGTGCTGGTGAGAATAAGGTGTATTCACTTCTTGTTGGATGGTGTATTCTATATATGTCTGTTAAGTCTCTAAATTCTTGATTGTGTTATTAAGATCTATGTTTTCTTTATTCACTTTTTGTTTGGAAGATCTGTCCAGTGGTGAAAGTGGTGTGTTAAAATTGCCTAGTATTATTGTTTTGTGGTCTATTTGATTTCTGGAATTGAGAAGGATTTGTTTGATGTAAATGGATGAGTCAATGTTTGGGGCATAGATATTTATGATTGTTACGTCTTGTTAATTTATTCTTTCCATAAGCAGTATGAGATGTCCTTCTTTATCCTTCCTAACTTTGACTTGAAGTCCACATTATCTGATATGAGGATGGATACTCCAGCTTTTTTGCTGTGTTCATGTGCATGGTATGTTTTATCCCATCCTTTCACCTTTAGTCTGTGGGTACCTCTTTCTATGAGATGAGTGTCTTGCAGGCAGCACATTGTTGGATTATTCTTTTTAACACAATCTGCCAGTCTATATATTTTGATTGATGATTTCAGGTCATTAACATTCAGGGTTGTTATTGAGATATGATTTGTGTTTTCAGTCACTTGGCTCTTTTTTTTTGACACAACTTGATTTCTTCTTATTTGTCTATTCTTTAGGCTCACTCCTCCCTTTGCTGATTTTCTTCATTGTTTTTTTATCTCTTCCTCATGAAATATTTTGCTGAGAATGTTCTGTAATGCTGGCTTTCTTTTTGTAAATTCTTTTAGTTTTTGTTTATTGTGGAAGGATTTTATTTCATCGTCAAATCTGAAAGTAAGTTTTGGTGGGTTAAGATTCTTGGTTGGCATCCATTTTCTTTCAGGGCTTGGTAAATGTTGTTCCAGGCCCTTCTAGTGTTTATGGTCTGGATTAAAAAATCTGCTGATATTTTTATTGGTTTCCCCCTGAATATAATTTGTTTCTTTTCTCTTGTGGCCTTTAAAATTCTGTCTTTATTTTGTATGTTAGGTATTTTCATAATAATATGCCTTGGCATGGGTCTGTTGTAATTTTGTGTATTTGGAGTCCTATGAGCCTCTTGTACCTGATTTTCCATTTCATTCTTCAGCTTTGGGAAATTTTCTGATATTATTTTATTGAATAGATTGTTCATTTCTTTGGTTATTTCTCTGTGCCTTCCTCAATCCCAATAATTCTTCAATTTGGCCTTTTCATGATATCCCATAATTCTTGTAGATTCTGTTCATGATTTCTTACCGTCTTCTCTGTTTGGTCAACTTTGTTTTCAAGACTAAATATTTTTTTTTTCAATATCTGAGGTTCTGTCTCCCAGGTGTTCTATCCTATTGGTTATGCTTTGTACAGAGTTTTTAATTTGGTTTATTTTTTCCTTCATTTCAAGGATTTCTGTTTGGTGTTTTTTCAGTATCTCTAACTCTTTAATGAAATGATCTTTTGCTTCCTGTATTTGCTCTTTTAACAGTTGATTGGTGTGATCATTTAATGCCTGCATTTGCTCTTTCATCTCATCCTAAATGTCTGCATTTGATCTTTCATCTCTTCATTTGCTTCTCTGATTCTTTTAATTATGTACATTCTGAACTCCCCTTCTGACATTTCCTCTGCACTGCTTTCATTGGGTTTTATTGATAAAGTGTCTAGAATTGTTTGGGACATTTTCTCCCCTTGTTTTCTCATATTGGTCATATATCAGTGGGACTCTGAGATAATACAGATTTTCTCTCTTGGCTTATAGTGTCACTGTATATTTCCAGTATATCACCTCCTAGCCTTCAGTAGCCTGAAGTCTTGGAGGAGCTTGATAAGGTAGTTTTTTGAAAGAAAACTGCCCCTGGCCAGTTGGTGGATGTGGGACTGGGGGATGTGTGTGCTCGGAAAGCCTCTCACTAGGCGTGTCTGCTCAGAGTTGCTCTTCGTGGACCAGGCCTGCCACGGGATGGAGCTGGACTGCTTGAGGAAGCCTCTCCCTACTTTCCCTGCTCTGTGAAGCTGTCTGAGGACTGGGGCTCACCACTGGGTGTGGGGCTGGGAGTGGGTGTGTTCAGAAAGCCTCTCACTAGCTGGGTCTGCTCCAAGAACTTGGCTGTGGACCGGGTCTGAAACCAGATAGAGCCGGGCTACTCGGGAAAGTCTCTGGTCCCTGCCCTGGTCCGAGAAGCTGCCTGCGAACCAGACCAGAGCCCATTGCTGGGGGCTGGGTATATGTGGAAAGCCTCTCACTGGTTGTTCTGCTCCCAGATGCTGGTCGTGGACCAGGCCTGCTGCCAACTGGAACTGGGCTACTCTGGAAAGCCTCTTGCAGTGCTGCCCTGCTCCAAGAAGCTACCCACTGTCCCGGCCTGCTGCCCAGGGTTAGCTTCACCCAGTGATAGCAACTCACCCAGCATCTCTGAGTTGGTCTGAGTCCCTCAGTAGCTTCCCTTCTTGAATCCTGAGTTCTGGAGCAACAGGAGATGCAGTCACCCTTTAGTCTGACATCTTGAAAATAAAGGTCAGCATTTCTATAGATGTCATCATAGGTCAGAAACAATTCCCTATTTTATACTTCATATTTTTTCACACATAACAGCTGTAGGATATAGGTAATATGATTGACCATAATTTATAGGTAAGATGATCCTACTTAGCATCAAGATCACACTTGAACTCAATGGAATATCATATATGCAAATTTAAACAATGTACCTTAGAGTGCATATTTCTATGTGGACTCAGTTAATTAACTAAAAATATGAAGTCTGGTAATAAACCTGAATATTAACAACACTGAAATTATATAAATATTTTTACACCTGCTCCATTGAGGTTTATTTCTTGAGAGGGTTGGTCTTCCCTAATATTATGCAATCCTTTCACTTGAGTTCATGAAAAATTGTAGTTTTTAATATGTACCTGGTGGTTATGAAGATAAGAAAGATAAAAACCATATAAGATATTCTCCCAGAAAACCTAAAGATGATATTAAAATTGAGAACTCTTCTCAAAAATGTATGGTAATTCTGAATGTACAAGGAATTTAATATATAGTGGGAGCCCAACCATTGTTACATAATCCAAACATGATTTGTTATTATTAGGGGAATTTCACCTGGAGGTGTCAGAGAAACTTAAGAACTGAAATGGAAAATGGTATACTGGGGAAATCCACATATTTTTCTGATAATAATTTAGGCTGAGATTGATAAAGATGATACTGTTTGAAAAAAAAAGTTTTTTTTCTTTCATTTTGTCCTAACATACAAACTATGTGATTCCTTGCCCAAATGATGAAAAAGACCAACCAACAATGATGTTCTTAGCAAAAGAAACACATTTTTCTCTGAAGGTGGCCTTGGGATCTCAGCCAGCATCATCCTTCTTCTGTTCTACATGTTCAATATTCTTTCCAGCACAGGCTTAAACCCAATGGCCTGAAATTTTGTCTCTTGGCCCTAATTCACCTAGGATTGCTGATATTATGCATTTATTTATTTGTGCATAACATTTTTGTGTCTCAGAATTTTGGGCAACCTGCAATAAGGTCTATTCATGAGGAACTGACATGATATCCTGAGCAAAGAAAGGGCATCAGCTTTTACTATGGTTTGTAAGTTCATCCTCCCAAAACTTTATTTTGAAACATTTATCCATGGTTGTGGTAAAAGGAGGTGTGGCTTGGAGATTTTTAGGTCATTAGTCTTGAGCTACAGAAATGGAATTATTCTCCTTTAAATAAAAGAACCTGAACATTTCTCTGTGCAAACACAGTGAGACAATGCACTCCCTTAGATTTATGAAGGTGCTATAAAAAAATCATAGTGCACTGGTGGTTCTGAAGCTACTCACACTTATTTTTCACACTGTGAAGATCAAAGCACCAGGAGTTTCAATTTCTGTTGAGGACATAGGATCTACATATCTCTTCACAGATTTTCAAATTCTTCTCAACCATAAAAATAAATAGATTTATGTCATTTGTTCAAAATGAATGAACCTGGAGAACATCATGCTAAGTGAAACAAATCGGACTCAGAAAATGAAGGATCAAGTGTTTTCTCTTACATGTGAAAAGTAAAACAAAAAATAATGAGGAAATAATATTTCCCAGAGGAAGAGGAAAAGAAGAGCAGAGCAGAAACTCATGAGGAGAAATGAGGAGAGGAAAAATTGAGGCACTGAGGAAAAGACTATTCAAATTTTGTTATGTACATACATGAATAAGTCAGAATGCACATATTATTAACATAATTATAATGTATATATATATGTATATATATATGTATATATATAATATATAATATATATATATCTCCTGAACACCTGGAAATTCAGACATGCAGCACTCTGCCTAGATAAAGATAATTTTTAAAAAGCCAACTAAAAGAGAAAATCCCTGAACCAAATGTAACCTTAGCTGAATATTACCATGCCCTTTAAAAATAATTAATGAAGACTGATGTTGTAGCTTTGTTGTAGAGCACTTGCCTAGTATGTGTGAGGCACTGGGTTCTGTTTTCAGTACTACAAAAAATTAATAAATAAAGTAAACATTTTGTGTCTATCTATAATTAAAAAAGCAGTTTCAAAAATATTTAGTTGCTTCTCAAATTATTCCATGAAACAAAAGAGGAAAGAAAATACTTCAAAATTTATTTAATGAAGTTGGTATTACATTGCTACTAAGAACAAGTAATATCAACCAAAGAAAACTACAGAGCAACATCCCTCAGAATATAGTTGTAAAATACTTGATGAAATATTAGCAAATTATAATCAAAAGCACATTAAGAATATTTTATATCAAGATATATATGATTTCATTCCAGAGTAGAAGGATGGTTTAACATGTGAAAATAAGTATATATACTTCACAGTATAAGAAGAACTAAGAACAAAATTTACTGGCTTATCTCAATAGATGCAGAACCACTGTTTGAAAAAAAAATACTACTGATTCATAATAAATTCCCTGAATACAAAAGTCTTAATAAGAATGTACCTCAACATTGTAAAGACTACATATGACAAACCCAAAGGGAAACCATAATAAAAAAAAACAATGGTGAATTTATTTTATCTAAATTAGGACCAAGAAAATGATATCTACTCTTTACACTCCTATTTGAAACATCATATGAAGCAGTCATGGAGGGAAAGAAAATTAGCTCACTGAGGAAGGAGTCCTCTGCAAATAAGTTTCTCATCAAGTTGCACAAATCCCATTAGAAATTAATTCCATCCATCTTTGTTATCCTTTAATGCATGTTTCTTTCTCCCACCATAATGTGCTCTCTGTCTTTCATTCACCATAGCAAATATTTTACTGGGTATTGTAGATCATGTGAGCCATCACCTCATCCCTTTGCCTATTTATAATTACAGACTCTGGCTAATTTTCTTAGGCTTTCCCTAATTTACAAAAACTGGCTTTGCCCTTGAGAACCAACTTCCTCATCCTCCTCCATAATTCAGAAAATAGGCAAGATAAAGTATCTCCACTGTGCTGTGCATTTTGCTGATATATCTGCTGGCTAGGATGTTTCAAAGGAAAAGGCCATGGGAAATAAAAGGAGGGAGAAATTGATGAGTAGATTGTGATTGTAATTGCTTGGGGTTGAGGTGTGATTGATCCCAAAATTTACTTTATACTAATGTCCTGAGCATATAATATTTCTCATAAGTGCCTGCCTCTACTCCTGACCCAGGCCAGCATGGATTCCTGGGATAATTTTCTGCTCAGTGTTCAGTTACAACAATTCTCCTTTCTAAATAGGGATAAATCTTTCTCTCTTAATACCCACCAGAAGTGTGGTCCTTGACAGGCAACTAAGGATACTTGCAGTATTGTTCTTAAAATTGCAAATAAATATTGGTTAGAAAATGTTGGGTTTTGCTTTGGGATGATTTTCCTGAAAATAATTTCATATAATCTTACCAAAAGAGGATCCAGTTAGCTACTGTACAGAGCCACTGCAGATAATGCCAACACTCTAAATTCTCAGTATTTTTTCCCTCTTAAACAAGTGAGTAGAATATGGTTGGAAAAGTACCTGTTTTAAGTGGAAATTTATTCCAAACATGGTTATTAACATGGAGCTGCTATGACAGTGAGCAGAGCTTCCCTAGTTACCTGGATTTCCTGAGATGAGACAACTCTCAGGAACTGAGAGGTTACATCATTCTCATGAGCATGCTGATGCATTATTTAATGAGCAAGTTCTTGAAGTAAAAAATTCTCACCAGGTTTAATGCCAGGTAGTAGCCTTCTGGGGCACATATAAAGCCTCCCTGAAAATAAAGTGGACATCTACAGTTGGGCATTTTTCATGTCAACCTCAAAGTCAGATGGAAAATCAAGAGGTGAAAACAAAAGAGAGCTGCCCTTGGCCCTGCATTTTCTCTGTCTGTTGTACTTTGCATTGGGATGATTATTATTTATTAAAGAATTATACTAATATGGACCGAATATAAAACTGAACTTTTGCTAATATCATTTGGGAGGCACAGGGGTATTTATTTTTAATTTATTTATTTTGATTCATTTAAAACAAATGGGGTACAATTTGTTTCTCTGGTTGTACATGAAGTAGAGTTACACCATTTGTGTAATCTTTCATGTACATAGGGTAATGATGTATATCTCATTCTGTTATTTTTCTTCCCTTCACCCCTCCCATGACTTTTTTCCTCTATACAATCCACCCTTCCTCAAATCTTGCCTCCCTCCTATTCCCCATTATATATCATCATCCACTTATTAGAGAGATCTTTTGGCCTTTGGTTTTTTGGTATTGACTTATCTCACTTATAATGATATTCTCCAACTTCATCCATTTGTCTACAAATGCCATAATTTTATTCTTTATAACTGAATAATATTTCTTTGTGTATATATAATACAGTTTCTTTATCCATTCATCAATTGAAGGGCATCCAGTTTGGTTCCACAATCTAGATGTAATAAATTCAGCAACTATGAACATTGACATGGCTGCATCTCTGTAATGTAAGTCCTTTGGGGATATGCCACAAAGCAGGATAGCTGGGTCAAATGGGGGTTCCATTCAAAGTTTTCTAAGGAATCTCCACACTGCTTTCCAGAGGGCTTGCATTAATTTGCATCCCCATCAGAAATGCATGAGTGTACCTTTTTTCCCACATCCTTGCCTACAAATATTGTTGTTTATATTCTTGATAATAACTACTCTAATTGGGGTGAGATGAAATCCTAGGGTAGTTTTGATTTTCATTTATCTTATTACTAGAGATGCTG